>NW_025896076.1:1381384-1520568 GCF_002878395.1 Capsicum annuum | reverse complement strand
TTTTCGAACTAAATGGCTCGGGTAATTTATTAAAATATAATTTTCTTATTTCTTTACTTTCTTCTATACTATATGCTCCTTTGTAATAATATTCTTTAAATGCGCAAGTATATTCATCTATATAACACATATTACATATTGCTAATTTTAACATTAAATTTCTATTTGTATCTTTTTCTTCATTTTGTTCTTCTTCTATTGTTGTCGTACTTCCAAATTCGTCTTTTATAGCTGTTTCATATTTTTTTAATAATTCTATAGGTGTTAGTTTAGTTGTTGTCGATGATGTTCCTTCTATAGGTTTATTAGTTCTTAATACTTTTTTGCTATTTTCGGTTAGATTTGCAAACCATAGTTTTACTGATCCTATTAGTGTCTTTTCTATATATTCCGGTGCATCTGTTATATTTATATTATTATCTAATAATTGTTTTGTCATATATCCTATCCATAATTGTATTATTTTTTCTGTATCTATTACACAGTCTAGATCTAAAAAGTTATAATTTTTATTCACTATTTGTTTTGGTATCCATTTATCATATTCATTATATTTTTTAAACTTATTCTTATGGTATACAGGTTTTCTTATTTCTGTTGTTTTAGGTATTATATTTTCATTTTCTTTTTTATCAAGAGTATTTATTTCTGTGTGGGTATTTTCTAAGTTTTCCTCATTAATTTTTTGTTCTTCATTGATTTCTAAATTTTTTGTATTTGTTAGTATTTCTGTGTATGTTTCACTATCTTCGGACTCATAACTATCTTTCTCTTCTATATCTATATTATTTATTTCTAATTCTTCATTTTTTATTTCTAATTTTTCCTTAAATTGATTTATCTCATTTAGTAATTTCTGTTCTCTATCTTTTTCTTCTTTTTCTTTTTGTCTTTGTTCATACAGTTCTTTTAACATTTGTAATTCTTTTTCTAATTCAGCAATTCTACTATTTTTGGTTTCTTCTATTTTTCGTATTTCTTCCGTAGTTTGTTGTTTTATTTTTTCTATTTCTTTTTTCCTATCTATCTCTTCATTTTCTTTTTTTATTCTTACCATTGCTGTTAATTTATCTTCTAATTTTAATTCTTCTTTTTCTAACATTAGATATAAGTGTTCACCTATTTTCTTATATCTTCGTCCTAGATTAGAAAATACTATTTTTATCTTTGATCCTTCGTAGTTTTCATATATTTTTTCATCTATTATAAATTCTTCTTTATTCATTTTATTGTGAATAGGTCATGTTGATATACATATTCTAAACTATCTATTTGTGATTCTAATTTTGTTATTTCATCTTTTTGTGTATCTATTGAATTTTTACTAACTCCAACAAATATATTCTAATGTAGTCTTTCTATTCTTATTTTTAATTCTTTTCGTTTTTCAGAGATAATTTGTTTTAATTCTTTATATCGTTGTATTTTATTCATTTTAAATTATATTTATAATATCTCGGTGGATATCTAAATCTAATTTTATCATAATTAGGTGGTATATGTTTCATTCTTCTAGATTTTAAATGTGTTATTAATTTCGATTCAATACTAGATATTAATGTAATTAAGTAGGCTAGTTTTTGTGGATTTTCTTTTGTTTTATTTAGATTTATATATTCTAAATAATTGTTGAATTTCTCAAAATCCTCAGCAAGCTTCAATAAATCATCTTCTATGACTTTGTTGATGCCTCTTGCCAATATAATGGAATGGGCAAACCAAATTAAACACAATTGCTCCTTGTACTTCTTTAGTATGGTTTTATCCTTGAGATGTTTTAACAACTTATTGGCTCTGTACCCATGCCCAATAATTTCTAATAACCCATCTATTTTTTCTTGCATTTGTTAGTTTTGGTGGGTGGTCACTTGGACAATGCCTTTCCTCTATTTGATGGTGGTGGTTTTGCTGTCCTGCTTTCCTTGACCTTTTGCGGGGTATTTCCTTGATGAGAGGTTCTTCTATACGATCACATCATGCCATAGTAGTTGGTCTAGATTTCATCCATCTTTTTCCCCCCTTCTTCGAATCCCCCCCCCCCCCCCCCGTACTTGATTTTGTGCTTGAAAAGACCATAGCTATAATAGATCTATTTGAGTTACCCAAGTTATCCGCACCTCCCTATAATTGGTATCAGAGCTATGTTGTTTAAAGTTATGGAACTAGTATATATTTTGATTTATTTGATTAATTTATTTATTTGATTGATTAAATATGAGAAGACTATTTAAAAATAGAGAAGCTTTTTAAAAAATTAAAGAAGCTTTAACTAGTAATTATTCAGAATGTTTAAATAAAACAAAAGAAGACCCCCATAGATTAGCCTACCTAATTACTTTAATATCTAGTATTGAAGTAAAATTAATAATTCATTCAGAATCTAGAAGAATGAGACACATACCACCTAATTATGATAAAATTAGATTTAGATATCCATCAAAAATATATTTATAATATTTGTTTAGATAATAACGTACAGAAATTACAAAAATATAAAGAATTAAAACAAATAATATCTGAAAAATGTAAATAATTAGAAATAAGGATAGAAAGACTACAGTATAACATAATTGTCGGAGTTAGTAAAAATTAAATAAATGCACAAAAAAGAAGAAATATTAAATTTAGAATCAACAATAGATAGTCTAGAATATATATATCAACATAACCTATATACGTTTAAAAAAAATGAACAAAGAAGAATTTTTAATAGATAAAAAAACAGATGAAAATCATGAAGGATTAAAAATAAAAATAGTATTCTCTAATTTAGAAAGGAGATATAAGAAAAAATAGGTGAACCTTTATATTTAATGTTAGAAAAAGAAGAATTAAAATTAGAAGATAAGTTGACAGCGATGGTAAGAATAGAAAGAGAAAATGAAAAGATAGACAGAAAAAAGGAAATAGATAAAATAAAACAACAAACCACAGAAGAAATACGAAAATAGAAGAACTAAAAAAAGTAAGATTGCTGAATTAGAAAAAGAACTACAAATAGTAAAAGATTTGTATGAAAAAAGACAGAAAGCAAAAAAAGAAAAAGATAAAGAACAAAAGTTATTAATTGAGATAAATCAATTTAAATAAAAATTAGAAATAAAAAATAAAGAACCAAAAACCAGTGAATTAGAAATAAATACAATAGATGCTGAAGAAACAGATAATTATGATTCAGAAGATAGTTAAACATATACAGAAATTCTAGAAAATATAGGAAACCTAGAAATAAATGAAAAACAAGAAGTAATTAATAAAGAAAACCTAGAACTAATAAATACAAAAGTAAATACTCTAGATAAAAATATAATATCTAATACATCAGAAATAAGAAAACCAACCTATAATTACAAAAATAAGTTTAAAAGATATAATCCAAAGGATGAATATAATAAATGGACACCAAAACAAATAACTAATTATAACTTTTTAGATTTAGACTGTGTAATAGACACAAATAAAACAATACAATTATGGGTAGGATACATGTCATAACAATTATTAGATAGTAACATAGATACAACAAACACACCAGAATATATAGAACAGACATTAAAAGGAATAGTAAAATTATGGTTTTTAAACCTAGCTGAAGCACGTAAAAAAGTATAAAGATCCGATAACAAAACAGAAGGAACATCAACAACTACTAAAATACTACAAACATAAATATTCAAAAAATATGAAATAGCTATAAGATATGAATTTAGTAGTGTAAGAAAAGAAGAAGAAGAGCAAAATAAAGAAAAAGATTTAAATAGAAATTTAATGTTAAAACTAGCAATATGTAATATGTGCTATATAGATGAGTATACGTGAACATTTAAAGAATATTATTATAAAGGAACATATAATATAGAAGAAAGTAAAGAAATAATAAGATTATATTTTAGTAAATTACCTGAAGCATTTAGTTCAAAAATAATAAAGAGTTGGGATGAAGCAAAAATAGTAGATACCCAAGGAGCAAGAATAAAATTTTTACAACAATGGTATGGAAATCTATGTGAAAAATAAGAGAAGAAATAAAAATGGAAAAAACATTAATAAGAAATTTAGCATGTTGCAAAGATAAAATAGCACCTCAATTCGGATGTGAAGAAAGATATTATAAGAAAAGAAAAAGACATAAGAAATATAAGAAATACAAAAAATCAAAATATAAATATAAGAAACCAAGAAAAAGATATTATGTAAAAAAATTATAAACATAAAAGATTATATAGAAAAAACAAATCTATACAAGAATGCACTTGTTATAATTGTGAAAAACTAGGACATTTAGCTAGAGATTGTAAATTACCAAAAATCCCAAAATATAAACAAATATCAGAAATAAAAATATAAAATACAGAATATATGCAGATAGATTATATAGATTATGAATTAGAAAGTGAAGATAGTATATATGAAATTTCGTAGAATGAAACAGATAATGAAATAGATATTGAATTAGATGAATCAAATGACTGAAGAAGATATAAAAATGAACCAAAAAACTGAAGAAGCTATAAAAATAATAACAAAGAAAGAATGTTTAAATGAAGAAGGAACAAATCAAAAAATAATATTTGACAGTAATATATTTGACGAAATAAAAGGAAAAGAGTTAGACCTAAGTGTAGAAAAAATATTTAAAGTACCAACAATAAAAAATATATTTAGTAGAAAAAAGGAAGAATACTATGTAGTAAGCCAAAAATAACATGTAATAGACTGTAGATATGCAAAAGGTAGAGCTAGTATACCACTAGTAAAAAAAGAAGAATTAATAAAGAAATAAACGATATAAAAAGTAAAGACCCAATAAAATATGTACACCTTGGAGGAACAGAGATATTAATAAACGTATGTTTAAGAGAAGGAATAGATACAACATTAGAATTATATTTAGCAGATGATAGAATTATAAAACCTATAGAAAAATGTATAATAACAGCAGTAAAAGGAAATTTAATATACCAAAAATTTAAATTTATAATAAGTGCGAATTATTCAGTAGCAATAAGAGATAAAATATAGATAAATCATTAGTATTATATTGGAAAATATCAGGAATAAAACTAACCCTAAGAAGTAAAATATTTACAACAAGATGTAAAACTCTATATGTATTAACAACAAAACATAAAATAACGGGAAGAAATAAAATTAATAAAATATAAATAGAAAGTCCTTTCGAACAATTTGTAAAACCAATTGATAATAATGATTATAGTTACAAAGACATAGATATAGAAGAAGATTTACAAATAATAAATGATAGAATAAGTACAACAAAAAGAATAGCTCTTGAAAAAACAGAATCATCAAGCTCATAAAAAAAAACAAGTTATGAAACAACTTCAATAGTAAATTTAAATCAATATTATATAACAGGAACAACAAATGAAAAAGAATATTTAATACTCTTAAACACAGGACAAGAAGAAAATTATATAGCCAAAAATCTAGTAAAAAGTGCAGAAATAAAATCTAATAGTAATATATGCCGAGATCTACCAAGGAGTCTAATAAACATTAATGATACGGCAGAAAAAGAACTAATAATAGGATTCAGAAAAATAAAAATAAATTTGAAATAAAGGAAGAAATGCAAAAAGTAGACATAATATTAGGAATAAAATGGTTAGAACAAGTAAAACCATACAATATAGAACATACACAATTATCTGTAACATATAAAAAAGAAAGATTATTCATAAAAAGAGCTTTAATATGATATGAAAATATATGTACTTGTAAAAATAATAGTAGAAGGATATTATAATAGGTATTATACACCTATGATAGATATAGGAGCAGAAGCAAACTTATGTAGATACTACTATTTATGAGGAAGTAAATGAGATAAATTAAAAATACCAATAGTAGTCAAAAGATTTAACAATGAAGGAAGTTTAATTACATATAAAGCTAAAAATGTAAAAATACAGATATGGGATAAAATAATAACAGTAGAAGAAATCTATAATTATGAACTAACATTAAAAGATATGCTTTTAGGAATACTATTTTTAGATAAATTATACCCACATATAATAACTAAAATAGATTGGTAGTTTACAACACCATGTAAACAAAAGGTAAGAGCAAAAAGAGTTGTTAATAAAATAAGAAAGAAAACTGATTGGATAGAAGGAAGTGAAAAAATTACACAAAAGTTAGAAAATATAAAAAATACAGAAGACACAGTAAAACTAGTTGTATTTTCTATAAATAAAAAAGAAATAACTATATTTTCAATAGATAAGGTAGAAATAATAAATAAAAAATTAAGACAAATATATAGTGTAGATCCATTAAAAGGATAGAAAAAACATAAAACTACTATAAAAATTGAACTAATAGATAAAAATAGCATAATAACTCAAAAACCATTAACATATAATTTTGATGATTTAAAAGAATTTAAAATGCATATAGATGAATTATTAGAAAAACAGTATATACAAAAAAGCAATAGCAAACACAATAGTCCAACATTTATAGTAAAAAAATATAGTGAACAAAAAAGAGGAAAAAGTAGAATGGTTTTTGATTATAGAAACCTAAATGCAAAAACTATGACATATAATTATGCAATACCAAATAAGATACTAAAAATAAGACAAATACAAGGATATAATTATTTTAGTAAATTTGATTGTTAATCTGGATTTTACCACTTAAAGTTAGATGAAAATTCTAAGGAATTAACTGCATTTACGGTACCACAAGAATTTTATGAACGGAACATATTACCATTTGGATATAAAAATGCACCAGGTAGATATCAACATTTTATGGATAGTTATTTTACAGAATTACGTAATTTTATAGTATACATAGATGATATAATACTATATACAAAAACTAAAGAAGAACATTTAAAATTATTAGAACAATTTACAGGTATTATAGAAAGATCGGGATAATTTTAATTGAAAAGAAAGTCGAAATTATGAAAAATCAGATAGAGTTTTTAGGAATACAAATAGATAAAAGTGGCGTAAAAATGCAACAACATATAGTATAAAAAATAAAAAATTCAAAAGAAAAATTAGATACAAAAAAGAAATTACAATCATTTTTAGGATTAGTAAACCAAGTAAGAGAATATATACCAAAATTAGCAGAATACCTAAAGCTTTTACAGAAAAAATTTAAAAAGGATATAGAATGTAATTACAACAAAGAAGATAAAAAACAAGTTCAGAAAATAAAAAAACTTTGTAAAGAGTTACAAAAATTACTATTCCCAGACGAAAATAAAAAATTTATATATATAGTAAAAGCAGATGCTAGTGAATATAGTTATGGAGGAGTACTTAAAGATAGATATAAAGAAGATAAATTAGAACATCATTGTAGATACTACTTAGGTACGTTTAATGAAACAAAAATAAAATGAAAAATAAATAGAAAAGAATTATGTTCATTATATATATGTTTATTAGCATTTGAGCCATATATTGTATACAACAAATTTATTGTGAGAACAGATAATACCTAGGTTCGATGGTGGCTAACAAAGAAAATACAAAATTCAATTACAATGAAAAAAATTCGGAGACTAGTATTGAATATATTAAATTTTACATTTACAATTGAAGTAATTACTACTAACAAAAACTTTATAGTAGATTACATATCAAGACAAAGCTACACAAGCTGATATAATAGAAGATGATGCTTTAGAAAAAATACTCAAAACCCTAACTACACATTCAATGAAAGTGGACAGTATGAGTAATAAAATACAAAAGCTAAAGACTAATGAAGTAAAATTGAAGTCTAAATCTATGAATCGGCTAACTTAGAAGTGCGCAGAGCTATGTCGATCGGAAGAAATTAAAATTTCAGAGATAAAAAGAGACGTTGAGACAGTCCATAAAACCCATAATGTTTATCAATCTACAATTGCAGGTACAAGCAAAGGAGTTAGTGGACAAAGATACCATAACATGAACATGAATAAGATATTTGAAAAACCATTTATACCAAAAGCACAAAAAGACCCCTTGTACATACCCCTACAAATTACCACATATCGAGATAGTTTGAACCAAAATAAAAAAGCTTATAACCATATAGCCCGAGGATATATAGAAAATATCTACAAAGTACAAACTTTTCTAAATCTTAACCCCAAAGCTACAAATATCCAAGAACCAAACACAAACTATATAACCCAAAAATTGCAAGGTTACAACAAGCCAATAGCACTACCCAAAACTAACCCAAGCTTAATAAAAACTTGTTTCAACTATGAATTATTAAATACCATATATACCCAAGATGGAGAAGAACTAACAACTATAGAAGAATTATATAAAGTATTCACCACCTATAAAAGAGTAACCAAAGTAAATCTATTTTATATAAAGTTTTATAGTACACCAGCAGAGATATTATACAACGAGATCAAACCAGTTATACAAGTTGTAATAATAGGATTAACCAGAGATATGATTATACCGGAAGATATTGTGTAGTAGCCAGAGATACCCAAAATCAAGATACCTAATTTTTATACAAATAAACGACTTAATGGAATAGCTACAATTATTCAAGAATTAACAAATAATTACATCAATGAAAACCCAATATGGAGCAATTATTAAAGAGATCATCAAATAATTTATTCAAATTCAAGAGAACTACGACAACCGATATGGAAGATGTTAGACAATGGATAATGACGTTACTTAACCCAGAAAACTAATCTATGGCAAGACCAATTAGGAAAGGATTTATTTTAGATGGATTATTAACAAGATATTACAAGATAATTGAATACAAATATCCAGACCATCAATGTTTGACATGTAATGGAGGAGATAATATTATCCTAGAAGTCTAGCTAGAATAAAAGAAAAAACCAACCAAAAAGATAAGGACACCAGCTAAAAGATAAAAATCAACGGAGCAATAATAGAAAGACAAGGAGACAAAAATATTAAAGGAAGAAAGTGACATATGGAGAAAAAATTAACTTTGTGAAAAATAAGATTCGTGAATCATGTAAACATTTAATAACTTTACTATTTCTAGGGTAGACTTTTTGACTTTTCTTTTATTCATTTATTAACTTTTAGCACTTGCCATTATTGGCTTTTTAAGGAAAAATGTATATAGGAAACATGTAATGTTATATTAGGAAAGGTGTAAAGTAAAATACTATACGCGTTTTCATTCTTAGGTTATAAATAGCAGATCATTTGCTCAGTTAGAGGCAAGACTTTCATGTGTTAAAAGCAAGCCTCCTACTTTGTAAACAAAAAACTTTGAATATTTAATAAAAGACAGATATATTTCAAAGCAAAAACTATGGATGAACAAAGCCCAGAATTATCAAATCTACCAGAACAAGTATATTTATTTATGATTATGAATAGCTAAATTCATAAATTCCTAACAATCATGATATGATAAAATAAGTTCATGTTAGTTACTTTATAGTAGAATTATTCGAAAAATAGCATGTTAAGAAGTTTATTAGCAAAGTGGAAAAAGAGAAAAATCACTAAGAACTATGCCATCCAAAAGGTGAAACCGGTGAGGCAAGAAAGCCGTGATAGGGGAGTAGCCAGAGTAGAGGCGCTGTTTAAGGGAAAAGTATCCAGATTATCATACTAATAGTGACCGTAGAACATGTTATTTAAGAATAATCTAGTGTATAGTAATCTCAAATGATTATATTTTGTTATGTGTATGATTGAAGGGGATATTTTAAAAATAGCATCATATAAAAAAGCATGACTACCTATTTATCTAATGGAATGATAGACAAATTTAAAATAATTGTTTTGTATGTACTTAAAGATATAGAAATAGTAGATATAAGAAAAATTATATACGAAGAGGTATTTTATTTTAATGAAGATTTATTAAGTTCTATAAAAAACTTACACCTATATAATGAAAGCTACTGCTCATATTTAGATAGTTATTACTCAGATGGATATTATACAGATAAGAAATGCTAAAATATATCAGAAAAAGTAGAGAAACCCAAAGTGACCTATATAATAAATTAATTATAGAAACCAACCCAAAGAAATAATGGAAAATCTAAAAGAAAAATTAATATGGATAAAAGAAATCTTAGAAAATTTAGAAAAAAGTACAGATAATAGTTTATATAACATAGTAAACTCATTAAGAAAAGAAGAAAGAGAGATAATTAATAGTATTAATATACTTAATTCAGATATAAATTATAGTACAACCAGAATAGAATATTACACAGAAATTAGTAAACAAGCAACTACTTTAGAATAAAATGATAGGCTACGAGTATTTAAAATACTAGAAATAAAATATGGAAGAAATAAGATTAATAGAAATACTTATGAAAGACAATTTAATTGAATATTTTGAAACAAAAGCTATATAATAGTTAGAATACCATCAAAATAATATACAAGAATTACAAAGACTAACAGAAAAAACTAAAGAATATTACTGTAAAGTATTTAATCATTTACCATATAATCACCCCCCAAAATGTGAACATTAATAAAATTAAAATAAATAAACTAAAAATAAGAATGATAAGAGAAGTTAAGAAATATCCACGCAAAAACAAAAATAGATCCATTAGATCTATAATAGATCTATTTAAGTTACCCAATTTATCTGCATCCCCCGACAATTATACAATGCTTATTTGGAAACGGGCAGTGCGGTCCTGAGGCAGCTCAAGAAAGTGTACAAAGCAGCTCTTCTTAAAAAGTTCATCTATGTTTTCATTCTTCATAGTATTCCTAAATTCATCAAAAGGTTTCCCAACTGACATTTAAGTACAAGATCACCAGTTAGTTCCGTAGGGTCATTTATCGGCATCTCAACTTGAAACCTATCAATACTAATAGTTTTGATAGCCCCATGCTAAGATTTCAATATTGATTCACGCCTCATTGGTGATGCATTATAATCATGTTGATCATCATACTCTTTCTCACTTTCTTCTTTCTCCTCTTAATATTTATCTTTTTCTTCTTTCTCTTTATTTTCATTTTCCTTATCACTATCTACAGATCTTTGTCCATCTCCCTCAATGTTATTTTCATATCTTTCCTTAACTTCTCTTTTTTCTGTCTAATGTAAGATAAATTTCAATAAATTTTTATAGGCCACATTACAAAAAAATATTCCAACAGAAAACCCATCAGTTGGAATAGATAAATCATCAGTTACGACGGACGAATAACCTGTTCCAACTAATGAACAACCTGATGGATAAGATCAAAACTGTCTTTCTACTGATGAAACAGATAGGAAATATGTTTAAAGACCTATTTTAATATCTCCCAATATTTATTCAACTTGTTGCAACAGATGGACAACCACCACAACCATAAACACGATCACAAATACCACCAATACCGTCACCACCAACAATACTAACATCGACACCAACAACACCACAACCAATGCCACCAACACCACATCCATCAGCCACCACAAATACCACTAACACTGAAACCACCAATAACTACCACAAACACCACCAATACCAACACCACCAACTAATGCAACAACTACCACCACCCAAAGGCACCACAAATACCACAACTACTAACACAACTAATACCACCACCACCACTAAACCACCACCACCACCACCACTAAAACCAACATTAATGCTACCAATACCAACAACAAAATCACCAACACCACCAATACCACAACAATGACCCCCTACACCACCACTAATAGTCACCACCACCACCACCAATTCCATCAACACCACCACTAAACCACCAATACCATCACCAATACCACCTCCAATGCCTCCCATACCAACACCACCTCCACCCATACCAACACCACCGCCAACTGCCATGACCAACACAATAAACACCATCCAATAATACCATGATATTCAATGAACCACAACGATAGATACTAGGATTTTCTTGAGTTCTTCCTATGATTTTAAAAAACAAAACTCAAAATTGTTAACCCATTCTCAAAGATAATACAACTAGAAGTCTTGTTTTTTATCATTAACTATGAAGCAGTAATTTAAAAAGGAGAAAAAATGTAGAACTCTTCTCGACATCTGTTACATGTAGAGAAATAGAAAATGATGGATACAAGTAAGAATGAAGTCATAAAGAACAACTATATTGTAAGAAATGGTAAGAAAATTATTCTGTTGTGAAGGGTTGAGTAATATATTGAGTTGTTGTTATTTGTATTATTGAGAGAGAAAGAAAAGAGCGAGAACTCGAGATTTGAAATGATAAAATACTTTTCTGCAAATGGATGATTTGTATGGGTTGATTTATATTTTGGAAAAGTATGACAAGTTTTGAAAATGTTAATTTGGTTGGAGTAATTTTCTCATCCTTAGTTGTAGCTAAACCAATCTAGGTATTAAAAATAATAAGCTAATATGAATTATTTTAATTCAGATTTATTGATTAATGGCTCAGGACAGAAGGAACACAATACCAACATCATGCAATATAGTTGACCCTATCAACTCATTCATAGTTGTAGCTAAATCAATTTAGGTATTTCAAATAATAAACTAATATGAAATGTTTCAACTCAGATTGATCGATTGTTTACTTGGATCAGAAGGAATACAATACCAGTATCATGCAATATAGTTAACCCTATCAACTCATCTCTAGTTATCGCTAAATCAATTTAGGTATTTCAAATAATAAGCTTATATGAATCATTTCAACTTAGATTCGTCGATTGATGGCTTGGGTTAGAAGGAGCGCAATACCAATATCATTTAATATAGTTGACCCTATTAACTCATCCTTAGTTATAGATAATTCAATTTAGGTAATTCAAATAATAAGCTGATATGACTTGTTTCAACTCAGATTTGTCGATTGACGGCTCAGATTAGGAGGAGCGCAATACCAACATCATGAAATATAGTTAACACTATCAACTCATCCCTAATTATAGCTAAATCAATTTAGGTATTTAAATAATAAGCTAATAAGAATCATTTCAACTCAAATTAATCGATTGATGACTTGGGTTAGTAGGAATGTAATACCAACATCATGCAATATTATTGACCCTATATAATAATCCCTAGTTGTATCTAAATCAACATAGGTATTTCAAATAATAAGCTAATATGAATCGTTTTAACTTGAATTGATCAATTAACATCTCAGGTTAGGAGGAATGCACTACCAATATCATTCAATATAGTTGATCCAATCAACTCATCCATAGTTGTAGGTAAATCAATTTAGGTATTTCAAAAAAGGAAAAAGGGCCAAAAATACCCCTCTACTTTAAGAAATAGGCCAACTTTACCCTCAGTTAAACTTTGGGGTTATATATACCCACACTGTTATAAAAGTTCACATATATACGCTCCAACTAACAGAATAACCCATATCTCTTTAAATGAACCATTTTTAAAAAAACAAACTCGACCCGTCCCAGCACTTCAGAAGACCAAAACATAATACGCAGATTTTTCATCACTTCATAATTAGGGCTATTCACCTTCACTAGAAAGAGAGACAACCCACGATTTTCTTATACTTTATAATTAGGACTTTTCGAAAGAGATTTAATTGAATAGAAGATAGTTCTTCTAATGGAATATACCTTCTCCCACACTATTAAAATGTTTCCCATCTAAGGTTTTTAAATTTATTGAGGGAATCTCAGTAAAGGTATAAAAGTCTCTTTGATTTGAGAATATTTCTCTTTTTGATTTGAGCATATTTCTCTTCTTTCATGTCTAACTCCTTATAAACTAGGATTTTTAATTAAGGTTCCAAAGTAGTTTTTCTTATATACTAGGGTTTTAGATCTAATGGAAATGTTGTTCTTTGTGACTAATTATAGCATATTTTATTGTTTATTCATTTTTCATTATTTTAGTTTAGGAAATATTTCTTCATTTTTGTTCCACCTAAATTCTCTAATTACTTTCTTCATTTATTTGTTATCTTGTTTTAAAATTTTTACTGATTTTAGTTTATATAAAATGGTGCTAATTGACATGGTATTCCACTATGACGGTGAGTAGATAAGAGAGTAAGAAATACTATATTCAAGAAAGTTGGTGCACAAATGGTAAAGGTATGATTCTGATTTGTTATCATTTATAGATATTGTGAATGAATACAATGGTACATTAGGATTTCTTGGTGTTCAACAAGTGATTGTGTCTTTCCCTTCTGAAAAATACTATGAAATAGTATATGATCTGGGAATTAGAACATTATTGTACTATGTGAATGATAAATTTGATGTTATAAATTTTTTTGCCATTGAAGATAACGAATTACCTATTGATGTTAAAAACATAGTTAGACTGAAAGAGTCTGTGGTAGAGGTTGATGAAGCAGATAGTGAAGATAGTGGTTACAAATCTAATGAAACTGATAATAATGGTTGTAATGCCTCTGGTTATTTTGATTATGATTCTAAGGAGTTAGAGGTTCTCGGAAAAGAAAGAAAAGACAATCAATGACAAGTTGTCTAAATATAATGAGCTACATAGGTTTATGACTTTCAAAGGTATAGCTAATGTTAGAAGATTCATTAGCTTGCATGCATTAGCAAATGGCTATAACCTAACTATAAAAAAAAAGTGACTCAAAAAGATTTAGGGTCATTTGTCAAAAAGTGTGCAACTTTTTCTCCCTAATTTTCGGTGAGAAGAATTGTTCTGGTGTTAGTGTGAAAACATTAACGGGAAAGCATAAATATGATGACCCATGCGGTAACTATAAGGTTTTAGCAACTACACTTGCTTATTAATTCAAGGAAAAGTTGCAAGCTAATCCCAAATATAAGTTTAAAGACAAGAGAGTTGATCTCAAAACTGCATTCAACATTAATGCTTATTTTGGGAAGTGTAAGAGAGCTAAAAGAATGATTTTGGAAAAAAATGGAAGGCAGTTTTTATGATGACTATAAAAAGCTTGTTGGTTATGTGAATGCTCTATTGGAGTGTAATGTAGAGAGTGGTGTTATCCTTAAAGTTTTACTAGCTTAAGGAAAAAGACAGTTTTTGATAATGTATATCTGTTTTGATGCACTGAAAAGGGGGTTTAAAGTTGGTTTGACACCTTTCATCAAATTAGATGGAACTTTTTTTAAAGTTAAAGTGAAAGGTCAACTCTTATGTGTTGTTGGTCAATACTCAATGAACCATATTTATCCTATTTCTTTGGCCATTGTGCACAAAGAATGCAATGCTACTTAGCTATGGTTTGTGGAATTGCTTCAGCAGTCTCAAGCCTCAACAAGGGAGAAGGGATCACATTAATCTTAGATATGCAAAAGGTGAACCACCAATATTGTATAAGTGAATTAAATCAGTTCATTGTTTTTTCATAATTGAATCAACTTAGTTCATTATTTGCTAAGAAGTGAACTGTATTAATTTATTATTTTTTAATGTCGTCTAAATTGGTTCACTATTTTTTGATAAGTGAATCGATTTAGTTTATTACATGCTGAGAAGTGAACTAAATCATTTCATTATCTTTTAAATAGTGAACTAAATCAGTTCACTATTTTTTGATAATTATTCTTGTGTATGTTCATTTATCAACTTATTTTTTGTTTACTAGTAAAAAGGGACTGCTTGAAGCAGTCAAAATTGTTCTCCCTAATGCAATGCATAGATGCTGTATGAGACAAATAGAGGCCAATTGGAGAATAAATGAAAAAAAATCTAAACAAATATCTAAGATAGTAGGGTGGTGTGAATGGAGCACCTATAAAGAGAAGCTGGATGATAATTTGAATGAATTGGCTGAATTGTCAAAAGAAGCTAAAGACGAGTTGTTGCATTTTCCAATAGAAACATGGTGTAGAGTATTTTTAGACACAGTTTGCAAGAATGAAAAGGTGGAAAATAACTTGGCCGAGTCATTTAACTCATGGATACTGGAAGCAAGACAGAAACCCATCATTAGGATGCTTAAGGCTATCAGAATAAAAGTAATGAAGAAGTTTGTGAAACATGAAGAAGAAGTGAAGTGTTGGGATACTAAATGGATTCCAAAAGCTATTGAGATCTAAAATGAATACTTGAAAATTGATAATGTGTGAATTAAATTTCAATGGTGATTATAGGTATGAGATTAGTAAGGGAAATGACAAACACAATATCAATTTGCAAAATAAGAGGTGTAGTTATAGCTTATGGGAACTTACTGGAATACCTTGTCCTGATGCAATCAAGGAACTTCTTTATAAAGTAGGGAAGAGATCCACTGGTGGTACACAAAGGAGGCATATCTCTTGACTTATCATTTAAAACTACAACCAGTGCCTGGCCCTAATTTCTGGAAAATTGATCCAGTAAAAGCAATGAAACCACCCTCTTTGGTAACCCTAGATGACAGACCTGCAACGACAAGGAAAAGAGATAAAGATGAAGCACTTAAGAGGAAAACTAAGTGGCTGCAACAAGGAGAGGTAGAGTTATGACTTGTTCAACCTGTGGAATTCGAGGACACAATGCTAGGGATTGTCAAAAGGTAACTTTCTATTTTAATTAATCACTTCTAATTTTTGTAAGTATTACAGATTTACGCTTAATTTGTTGTTTTCTTAGTTTCAAAAAGTGAGTGGTGAAGGCACTTCTCAGTCCAGCTAGTTGAAGAGTAAGAAAAAAATGAAAGACAAATAACCAATGAAGGGCAAGTAGTCAATGAAGAGGTGAAGAACACTAATTGATGAAGAAGATGTAGAACTAAGCCCTCCCAGATTCCCAGATGATGCAATAGTTGAGGACATGGACTTGACATCTCTACAGGCTAGTCAAGACAGTGCGTCAACTCAACGTCAGCTCCTCTTTGGCGAGTCCTTTGATCAGTCAATCTTTGGTCCATCTCCAAGTTATCTTGAGTATTAATATCATTGTCCTAAAGTTGAAAAAGATGTACAGTGGAAGCCAAGAAGTGTTTCAGAGTTGAAGTCTAAAATCTTACAAAGACAGGAACAACCAAAACCAATTGGATCAAGACAAATCAAATTTCTTCATGATGGTATATATTCAACTAAACCAGACATAAACCAATTGGATCAAGACAAATCAAATTTCTTCATGATGGTATATATTCAACTAAACCAAGTCTTGTATGCACCAAAAGGGATCTCATGGAATGATAATGCATCTATTATCAGGATACAGTTGGACCAATTAAGAGTGGATAAACTTAAGACGAGAAAGGGTAATGACATGGCACAACAGTGAATCTAATATTGGCATGTTTTTTGTGTTAAGACAAGGAAATGGCTAATATTTAATGGTGATAATGGATGTTCTGTCTTTTTTTGTGAAAATGATGAACTTGTATTTTTGTTGCAACTTTTTGTCTTCAAGCGGTATAGATGCCCGTTTGTGGGATTACACCTCTGTGCTTTGTTAAACGTACCTGTTATGGTTTGAAATTTGTAAATAACATGGTTATCGATATCTAAGTTCTATTTGGTAAATTTGATTGTGAAGTTATGATTTTAATCTAATTTTTTGCTACACATAACAACTGCATCTTGTTTATTGCAAGTATTACATACTGTTGTTGATATCACATGATAGAGTATTTTATTTTTCTTTGTATAAATCATGCAACATGCATAGTTGTGCTTAGTGTGCTCGAATTTGTATTTTTTGCTACACTAATTCATTAGAAAACTCTATTTACCAATCAACAAGGGCTGTCGAATTGATTTATGCTTGTTTGTATCTTCTAAAGGTTGATATTTTAATGAACAACTACTATTATAAGTGTACGTACTGAAAATAATTTGTCTCTTAAAGGAGCTAATGATAGACATATAGTATGGAATGACACCATTTGTATGGATATGGTGTGACTGGTATAATTTTTTCATACACGTGCTCTAAGAATACTACTAATTGTGTTCATCTGTTGGTCCGTTGACTTAGAATTTTTCTTACACTATTCAGAGAATTTGCACCAAATAAGAGTTGTGATGTCGTAATCAAATTTTGGGTGATATTTGACACTGTTTTGGTCCAGATTTTTGGTCTTGAGTTTTAGCTACATTGGGTGCATTGGCATATGAAATAAAAGTTTTGTATCATGAAAAATATTTTCGTTACCAAATATTGAAAAAATTATTTTTAAAAAAATATCAAGTTGAGGTTCTAGCGGAAATAAACTCTCTATGTTCACAAGGTAGAGTAAGACTACTGGTACTATTACTATTATGCAGTAATTGCTTTGAGTTTGGTTGTTTTACGGGATCTTCTACCTACAATGCATATATTATTTGTAAAAATATGTGGATTTCCTAAAAGGCATTAGATTGAGTACAAAAGTGGTATTGGAAGGTTTAAGGGGATACTTCATAATTTGGTTATTTCTATTATTCACATATGCAGGCCACATGCTAGATGTTCTTCTTCCATTGATGTCTTTTGTTTGTAAATTGCATTACTGGAAGCATGAGTTCATGCCACAGGCTGTATAAGGATAGAATGAAATGGATGTTTTGGATTCTATAACTCCATTGACGAAGAGGAAAAAATGCACAAGTTCATTTTAATCCTTTGCCTTTCATGTTTGGTGCATATCTCTATACATATATACATACATACATACATACATAAGGTTTGAGTTGATAGTATGAATCGTGATTCTCCCAAACCTACAGAACTACTCCAGATTAAAATATATGCAGGAATCACTTTTTTTGGTTTATATCCACAAGCCTTTTTCAAATGGCATCCTACTTTTATAGTTAAAGTAATACAGAATTAGCCAAACAAAATTCTCCCCCAACCTTTAGTAACAACTCCTCTGCACCGATCTGGAATTTTAGTAAGAACAAAAACTATTTGGGAGAAGGTATATTCCATTAGTAGAACTATCTTCTTTTTCAATTGAATCTCTTTCGAAAATCCCTAATTCTGAATTATGAGAAAATTACGTGTTGTCTCTCTTTTTATTGAAGGTGAAAAGCCCTAATGGTGAAGTGATGAAAAATCTCCGTATTATGTTTGGGTCTTTTGATGGGTCGAGTTGGGTCATTTTTTTTTAAAAAAAGGGTAATTTAAAGTGATATTGATTATTCTATTAGTTGAAAGGTATATATATGAACTTTTATAGCGGGGCGGGGGGGGGGGGGGGTATATATAACCCCAAAGTTTAACTGGGGGTAAAGTTGGCCAATTTCTTAAAGTAGAGGGGTATTTTTGGCCCTTTGCCCTTCAAATAATAAGCTAATACATATCGTTTCAACTCAGATTGATCGATTGACAACTTGGGTCAAGAGGAACGCAATACCAATATCATGCAACATAGTTGACCCTATCAACTCATCCCTATTTATAGCTAAATAAATTTGGTATTTCAAAGAATAAGCTAATATGAATCATTTCAAATTAGATTGATCGATTGACGACTAGGGTCAAGAGGAGCACAATACCAACATCATGCATTATAGTTGACCCTATCAACTCATCCCTAGTTGTTGCTAAATAAATATAGGTATTTCAAATAATAGGCTAATATGAATTATTTCTACTTAAATTTATTGATTGACGACTCGAGTCAGGGGGAGCGCAATACCAACATCATGCAATATAGTTGACCCTATCAACTCATCCCTAGTTATAACTAAATCAATTTAGGTATTTCAATTAATAAGCTAATATGAATCATTTCAACTCAGATTTATCTATTGATAACTCGGGTTAGGAGGAACAAAATACCAACATCATGCCATATAGTTGACCTTATCAACTCATCCCTAGTTATAGCTAAATCAATTTAGGTATTTCAAATAATAAGCTAATATGAATCTTTTCAACTCATATTTATCAATTGATGACTCAGGTCAGGAGGAACACAATACCAACATGATGCAGTATTGTTGACCCTATTAAATTAGCCCTAATTGTAGCTAAATCAATTTAGGTATTTCAAATAGTAAGCTAATATAAATCATTTTAACTCAGATTGATCGATTGATGACTCAGGTCAGGAAGAATGCAATACCAACATCATGTAGTATAGTTGGCCCAGTCAAATGATCCCTAGTTGTAGCTAATTCAATTTTGGTATTTCAAATAATAAGCTAATAAGAATCATTGCAACTCAGATTGATCGATTGATGGCTCGAGTCAGGAGGAACGCAATAACAATATCATGAAATATAGTTGACCCTATTAAATCATCGCTAGTTGTTGCTAAATATATTTAGGTTTTTAGATAATAAGCTAATATGAATCATTTCAACTCAGATTGATCAATTGATGACTCAGATCAGGAGGAATGCAATACATACATTATACAATATACTTGACCCTGTTAATTCATCCCTAGTTGTAGCTAAATCAATTGAAGTTGTAGTTGTATATATGAACTAACTTGAAATTGTATAAAAACATATATTTAACCTATTGCAATAGATGACATATCTGTTGGAATTTATTAGATAGATTAATAAAATCGTTGCAACATATTACTTCTCTATTGTAAATTATTAAATAGATGTTGCCATTTGTTGCAAAAGATTATTGAGCCGTTAAAATATTACAAATAGAAATTGATATCTGTTGCAATAGATGACTTATATGTTTTAAGTTCTTTTTTTTATTTTAAAGAAACTTTCTTCCCGAGATTAAAAAATATAAAATACGAAGGCATTAAAAAATATTACATGAATAACTGAAAAATCTCCTCTTTGAGTAGTCTTTTCTTGTCTTTTCAATGTCACCATCTCCTCGTTTCCCTCAAAGTCATTAATGAATATTTAAAATCCATCTCTCGAGTTCTCTCTCCTTCATCCATAGATTAACTCATCTCTCTTTTTTCTTTCAGAACCAATTTATATCTTTTCTTGACTGAAATGGGTGTTTTGATCCCTTTGCATTTTTGATATTGTAGGTATGGTTCACTAATTGCTCTTTCCTTCTTGTTTTTTATTGTATGTTATTTAAATTAAATATTTACATCTGTTGTTTCTATTGATTTACCCATTACCAGTATCCTATTTATTGAGCAAATTGAAGGAAATGTTACTTTTAATTCTTGAATGAATGAATAATGGTTTTTATTACAATATGCAAAAAAGTCATCTATTGGGAAGAATTAAAAAGCTTTATTGTTAGTATCATTTTTATCTCTTTTTTTATTTTTTATTGGTGTTGTTATTATTAGGGGTGTTGGTGTTGTTAAAATATGGGGTGTTTGTATTGTTAATAGTTTTGGAACATATGGTATTATTTCTTTGTTGTTGATGTTGTTGTTGTTGTTGGCTGGTTGCTTTAGTGGTGTTGTAACAGTTTTCTCAACTGTTCCAAGTGATGAATCAGTTGTTGGAACGGATGGAGGAAATGTTGAATGAAATCAAACCAGTTATCTGTTGCAACATGTCATCCATGTATTGCCACAGATGCATCACCTGTTACAACAGATGACTCATTTGTTGATCAGATGAAGAATTTATTGGAACTCTTATTGTAAAGTATTGTATTTATTTAATTTTGTGTTACCCTTTTGTAATGCTCTTTTTGTTCTTCTCTTGTTTGATATCAAATATTTTTCTCTTGTTTGCAGATAAAAAGAAGTGAAAGTGGATCAACTTTTGCCCAACCAGCATTAAAGGTTAGAGTAAAGATGGGATAGGAGAAATAATCTTCTTGCAAATGGAACCACTTCTTATGTGGGAGGTTTGTATTACCGATGAACCTATCGTGAAAACACACATACAATACACTGATTTTGTAAATATTGGTTCTTTACCTATATTAGGCATAATCGTTCAATCAAGGTATTGCATTTTATAGTTAAGATTGTTAGGTTGGAACTGATAAGGCCGAGGGACCAAGTAAGTCTTGTTGATACACTATTACAGTTTAATTAAGATTCTGCTAATGTTTATGTGTCAAGTTTGGAGAAGAGTTCAAGTTTTTGGTTGCAGTGTAAATATTCAATATTGATTGGACTGATTTTAAGGGTTCAATGGACTTTTGAAAGGCCTCTTCTCATGACCTGAGGCTACCTGCAGTCACGATAACGGTGATTACGGTTATAGGTGACCACAAGATAACCCATGAGCTGGTACATGCTGTGAGCGCTGAGTAATATACTAATAATGAACATATGTGGAAATAACTGAATAAATCCATAAGGTTTTAAATACTGAAACACAATTAAACCTTAAATCTAAATGTCTATAGACAAACTAAAAAGAATGAAAAAACATCTGATAAACTTACTAACTATCTGAATGTTTAAAACATCCAAAAGCCTCTAAACTGATTGAAGAGTTGATAAGACAGGCCCCAACTATCTCTAGAATGAACTAACTAAAAAGAAATGCAGAAATACTGAAATATCATAATAGGTCCTCGACATATAAGGACTCACCACAACTTCTGCTGCTGATATGGTGTACTATCTAAGCACGAGCAGGAAATTGAGTGCCGAAACCTTTGATATAAGACATCATAGCATGAAGAAAAGAATGCGACCAGTACGTTGAATGTACTAGTATATGAGACGAGGTTAGGCTAAAATTCATAGGTTCATGTGCATAAAATAATGATTGACTTAATTGCATGAGATAACTGATGCATAAATGCATGAAAGCATTAAAATCTGAGAATGCATGACCAAATATATAACATGATACATAAATAGTCTATAAACTAAAATACTGAAATCTGGTAACTGAATAACTGATGAACTATATGATATGGTCAAGCTAACCTTAGCTGAATTCTATACTGAATACTGAACTGAGACTGTGGGAGGTATGATCTAACCGATATGCCCCAATTTGAGCTAATAAAGGTCTAACTTGTAACCCCAGTTGGAAGGGTGTCAGTACCATACCATAGGTACTAATATGGGATGTGGATCTACTAAACTAATGTCCTAAAGGAGTAATGAGTCAGCCTCATTTACTAGGTGCTCTAATATTATATGTGTTACCTTCAACTGATAGATAAACACTTTATCAACCCTCAATAGGAAGGTTTATATCTCTAACTAACGCTATCCAAGTAGTTCTGGAATTAAGGGAATGCTACTAAAGGTCACACCCTCTACTAGAAGGTGAGCCCCTATCCTTGGGTTTGCTCAGTGCTAAATCCTACTCGAAACTGAATAATAATAATAACTCGATTGAAGTAAGCTTAACTGAGCAAACAATTGATCATGAAAACTAATTGAATGACAACACTTATGGTTTATCAGAAACCATTCTGAAGATACTGAAATTATGTAAACAACTAAGTATCTGGTGTTTATAGCGCTATAGAACTTAATGAAAATAACAGTAAGGACATATGAAGCATTAAAAACCATAATAAAGGATCATTGCTCAAAACCCAACATTTAGACATTTCATAAAACACATAAGAATCATGAACTTAAGTATGGGAATGGGTAAAACATGTGATTGCAAACATAGTTACAACATTAAAGCTATGAGTTAGGGATTTAACATGAAGATTTCAATACTCAAATAATATAAGGTATCATTCCATTGAAAAACACTCGTAACATAACTTGTAATCAAAATCAATAACAACTTCATGGAAGCAATTCATCATAAACATGTAAAAACTCATAATTTGATATCAAAAGGGGGTTCTTGTACTCTATGGGTGAAAAGGGCCCATGGAAGAACATCAAGCATACCTTAAATCCTTAAGCTTAAAAGAGAAACACAATCTTGCTGCTTTTATTACCTGGATTTGGGGAACTTATTTTTCTTGGTTTTCTTAAAAAGAGTAGGTAATTGAATTTGATGAACTTGGGGAATGGTTAGGGTTTCTTTGTGAGGAGAATTGGAAAAAATTGGAATATAATGCCCTAACCGACGTTTTAATTCAAGTTTATATGAAGTGCATCGAGGGGAAACAACTCAATAGCCTCGTAGAGAATTAAATTCAAAACTAGAAAGCGGATTAAAGGTCCACCATAATATGATGAAGCTTTCACCACTATAGCCACCGTGACGCACCACTATCGCATTGAGTTGCTGGAATAGAAATCCAAACATGACTCAGTCCTTGTCTGAAAAATCCAAAACTTCCTTGAGACAACTCCTTACATCCTTTAACATGAATTAACTCAAAAACCAATATCTTGGGGTCTGGAAGACTCGTTTAAAAATTGTTAAAGTTAAGAGGCCAAAAGTATGACTTAGTCCCCAACACTTAGTAGAATTTTCAGGCTGTATACCTCTTATGCATAGAACTAGGAATTGAATTAAGATAAGAAAAGTATGGGGTATTACAATATCTCCCATTTGGGAACATTCATCATCAAATGAGACTGATTAAGCTGAGAATACTGGGGAAACTGAGATCATATACTGGACTTGCATAACTAAAAACATGATTACATGGCTGAGTCCAAAACATGATACATAAACTGAACTAATTAGTGAATGCATGCAATGACATGAGATTTTTTATATAAATGGAACTGAGAATGAAAAAGAGATAATCTAAGAAAAACTGTTACCTTAAGCTGAGTCTGAGTTTGAAGAGAAAAGATGAGGGTACTTGGTACTCATATCTTCTTCTGCTTCCCAAGTGGCTCTCTCAATGGACTGATTCCGCCGAAGAACTTTTACCAAGGGGACTTATTTGTTCCTTAGTATACGAATTTGATGATCAAGGATCTAGACTAGGATTTCTTTTTAAAAAAGGTTATCCTGAACATATGTTCTTTTTAATGGAACAACAATAGCTGGATCACCAATACACTTCTTTAATAAAGAGACATGAAACACTGGATGCATTGATGCCAAATCCACAGGCAACTCAATCTCATAAGCTACCTTCCCAAAATAGATCAAGATTCTGTAAGGGCTAACATATAGGGACTGAGTTTCCCCTTCTTGCCAAATCTTTTCACCTCCTTCATGGGAGAGATTTTCAAATAGATTGAATCAGCAACCTCAAACTTAAGGTCTCTTGTTCTTACATCTACATAAGATTTTTGATGGATTTGGGTTGTCTTATGCCTCTCCCTAATCAACTAAACCTTCTCTATCACATCAAACACCGAGTCTAGCCCTACCAATGTAGCTTCATCTTGCTCAAACCAACTAATAGGAAATCTACATCTCCTCCTATAGAGAGCCTCAAACAGATCCATCTGAATACTTTAGTGATAACATTTATTGTAGGCAAACTCGATCAATGGAAAGTGATCACCCCAACTACCTTTAAAGTCAAGAACACACGCTCTCAACATATCCTTAAGGGTCTGAATAATTCTCTCTGCCTGATCATCTGTTTGAGGATAAAAAGATGTACTGAGATAAAATTGGGTACCAAGTCCCTTCTGAAAAGACTTCCAAAAGTGAGAGGTAACATGAGTACCTCTATCTGAAATAATTGACAAAGAAACTCCATGCGACCTAACAGACCCTCTAATATAGACCTTGGCGTAATCATCGGTTGAAAAGAAGTATGACCTGGTAAGAAATTGGTTGATTTGGTCATTCTGTCTATTATAAACTATATCGAATCATGCTAATGATGCGAATGAGGCAATCCTATTAGAAAATCTATGTTCACCTCTTTTCACTTCTAAGTAGAAATGCTAAACTCCTGTATTGTACCAGTAGGCCTCTGGTGGTAAACTTTAACCTAATGACAGTTAGAACACTTAGCTATAAACTCTATAATATCTCTATTCATACCACTCCACTAATAGATTATTCGTAAATCATAGTGCATCTTAGTGTCTCCTGGGTGAACAGAATAACGCGCACTATGCATTTTTGTAAGGATTCGCTATCTCAAACCATCTACACATAGTACACACAACCTACCCTAACAATGCAACACATTATCTCTCCTTAGGAGAAAATCTCTACCTTCTTATCTCTAACTGATTTCTTCAACTTAACCAAACTGGAATCAGTATCTTGTTTCTCCTTCACTTTTACAACAAAAAAAGATTTTGAACCATTTTGAACCCATTCACTACCCTCAACTGAATCAACCAAAATAACACCTAATCTAGAAAGCTAATCAACCTACTAAGCTAACCTTTACTTATCATTCTCAACATGAATAACACTACCCATAGACAATCTACTAAGGGCGTCTGCCACTACATTGTTTTTGCCCGTATGAAATAACATGCTCATATAATAATCTTTTAACAATTCTAACCACCTTCTCTAATGAAGATTTAAATCTTTTCTTGAAAACACATATTGTAAACATTTATTATCCATGAACACATCAATATAAACTCCATAAAGATAATGCCTCTAAATTTTCATGGAAAAAACAACAGCTGCTAACTCAAGATCATGGGTAGGGTAATTCTTTTCATAGGCTTTAAACTATCTAGAGGCATAGACTTTGGCCTTACCTCTCTGTGTCAACACACAACCAAGACAACTTTAGAAGCATCACGATAGGAAATAAAACCCTCTGAACTATCTGGCAAAGTCAAGACTAGGGCTGAGGTGAGTCGAGTTTTCAACTCCTGAAAACTCTTTTCACAAGTTTTCATAAGAATTTGACCACTGAAGTTTGACTTTCGTCAGAGTCAATTGAGATCCGAGGCTACCCCCTAGTTGCAATAATGGTGCTTATGATCATAAGTGACCACAATTTAACCCATGATCTGGTACATAATGTGAGCACTGAGTAGTATACTAATAATAAACATGTGTAGAAACAACTAAATAAATCCATAAGGTTGTAAATACTAAAACACAATTAAATCTTAAATCTGAACGTCTGAAGACAGACTAAAAAGAATGACAAAAGATATAATAAATTAATTTACTGTCAAAATGTTTAAAATATCTAAATGTATCTAAACTGACTTATGAGTTGATAGGACAGGCCCTAACCAACTCCAAATTGAACTAATAGAAAAAAAATACAGAAATACTGAAATAACATAACAGGTCCTCGATATATGATGACTCACCACAACTGCAGCTACTGATAAGTTGAACTGTCTAAGCACGGTTAGAAAATTGAGCATCCGGACCTATGATATAAGACATCATAGTATAGAGAAAAGTATGTGATCTGTACTTTGAATGTACTAGTATATGAGATAAGGTTAGGCTGAAATGCATAGGTTCATGTGCATGAAATAATGACTGATTCAATAGAATGATATAAATGATGTATAAATGCATAAAAGCTATAAAATCTAAGCCTACATGACCAAGAATATAAATGATACTGAAATAGTCTGTAAACTAAAATACTGAAGTCTAGTAGCCGAATAACTGATGAACTGTATGCTATGGTAAAGTAAACTTAAACTAAATTATATACAAAATACTGAATTGAGATAGTGGGAGGTATCATCTAAGTGACATGCCCCAATATAAGCTAATCGGGCTCAAACATGTAACCCAAGTTGAAAGGGTTTCAGTATCGTGCTATGGGTACTAACATGGGTTGTGTGGATCCACTAAACTAATGTCCTGAAGTAAGAAAGAGTCACCCTCATCTGGCAGGTGATTTAATAAGATATCTGTTACCCTCAAATGCCAGGTAAACATTTTATCAACCCATAACTGGAAGGTTGATATCTCTAACCTACATTGAATACGTAGTTTTGGAACTAAGGGACAACTACTAAAGGTCACACCCTCTAGTGGAAGATGAGCCCCCATCCCTGGGTTCGCTCAGTGCTAAATCTTACACCCAACTAAATGATACAGATTACTAGACTAAACTAAGCTTAACTGAGTAAACAACTGATCATGATAACTAACTGAATGACAACGCTCATGGTTTATCTGAAACTATTCTAAAGATACAAAAATAATGTAAACAACTAAGTATCGTGTGTTCATAACCCTCTAACACTAAATAAAAATAACAAAAAGGACATATGAAGGTTTAAAAATCGTAATGAAGGATCATTGCTCAAAACCCATCATTTAGACATTTCATCAAACACATGGGAGTCATTAACTTAAGCACGGGAATGGGTAAAGCATGTGATTGAAAACATACAACATTGAAACCGTGAATTAGGAATTTATTATGAAGATTTCAATGTTCAAATCATATAAAGGCTCATTCCATCAAAAAACGCTCATAACATAACTTGTAATCAAAATCAATAACAACTTCATAGAGAAAATTCATCATAAATATGTAAAAACTCATAATTTTATATCATAAGGGGATTCATGGACTCCAAGGGTGAAAAGGGCCCATGAATGAATATCAAACAAACCTTAAATCCTTAAGCTTGAAATAGAAACACAATTTTGATGCTTTTATTAAAAGTTCTTGGATTTGGGGAACTTGATTTTCTTTGTTTTGTTAAAGAGCGGAGGTAATTGAATTTGATGAACTTGGGGAATGGTTAAGGTTTCTTTTAGAGGAGAATTGAAAAAAATGGGCATATAATGCCCTACCCAACGTATTAATTCGTGTTTTTACAAATTGGATTCAGGGGAAAAGACTCAACTGCCCCACAGAGAATTAAATTTGCAA
The DNA here is from genome assembly GCF_002878395.1 of Capsicum annuum. Lineage (NCBI taxonomy): Eukaryota > Viridiplantae > Streptophyta > Magnoliopsida > Solanales > Solanaceae > Capsicum > Capsicum annuum. The sequence continues at coordinate 1,492,127 of NW_025896076.1, read as the reverse complement.
CTAGAACATATATTAAAGGTCCACTGTAATGCGATGAAGCTTCCACCGCTATAGCCCCTGCAACACACCACTATCGTGGTGATCTGCTAGATTCAAAATCCAAACATGAGTCAATCATCGTTCGAAAAATCCAAACAAACTCAATACATGCTCCTTAGACCTCTGAACATAAATTAACTTCAAAATTAATATCTTGTGGTTGGGAAGACTCGTTTAAAAATCCTCGAAGTTAAAAGGCCAAAAATATGACTAAATCCCTAAAACTTAGTGTAATTTTTAGGCTATAAGCCTCTTAAGAATGCAACTAGGAGATGAAATACACTAAGAAAAGTATGGGGTATTACACCTCCGAAGTCTCGCACTGCTGTAACCAAGAATGAAAATGAATATAGTTATTGCGCTAGTCTAAATTTACATGGATGGGTTGCTTGAGGAGACTATTATATAGTAGAAGGTGCTTGGGAGAATACTTGTGCGGGAAGGGAGAAGAGGAAAACACCATATATCAACACAAACCTTATTAAAGAAGAAACACAGGGTAGGAAGGAACGGTACTGAATCTAGCTGATGAAATTGGCACAAAATATTAAGAAATTGAATTAGATGCAAATGTGAAAGTGTATCCAAAAATGAAAATATATCCTTCCATTTTGAAAAGAAAAATGTTGAAATGGTCTGGAGCTATGAAATTTGCTAGGGGACTGTAACTATCTAGCGTCGCCTAAATAAAGACCCACAAAATGAAGGACAAAAACTCTAAGGTTAGATCTTTGCAAGAATTGATGGTGGTAAGATTGTCGGTCAGGAACAAAACTTGAACCAACAATTCCTGAAGTAAAAATAAGGGATCAAGCCAAAGTGTAAATTTCTGAAGTTAAACTTGCATTCCAGGACTTTTGCTTGTGGTTATGGTCTGGTTATAGGAAGTGGAGACAACAAGGCATGGGAGCACTTGTTTTATCTTAATGGAAATGGTTCTCTGACTCCACATCTTTTCTTATATAGCCTTCTTCCTAGTTTGATAGTGCTTGGGTCAATATATGAATAAGGTATTATTCTCCCCAAAAGATCTATAAGAACAACCCAAGATTCTTTAGGAGGCACTGGAGAAATATTCTCAATATATGCCATTACATATTTTTCTCACCAAATAATATGGAGAGGAGTACTCATAAATTTTAGTTCCATATTGTACACCGCATTAAGTTCCAAGTGTTGCCATAGCATGTGGACAGGTTATTTTGTCCAAGTCAAAAACTCTACTTTTACAAGATCTTGTTTAAAGATTAACCATGGCAACATCACCATGATCGTCGATACTGAACTTGTAATCTTCTATTTGATGAGTAAATAACCTATTTCCCAGACTAATGTTCATTGATATTATTTTTTCGCTTCTAGAAAAAATTATTTCTTGTGTTCTCAACCTTCGTATGCCTTTCATCAAAAAATTTGCCATACTTCTGGTTTATTATGTCTAATAGAGCCACGATAGAAAAATCTCTTTCATCACCGGACAATGAATTCACCGATTCAACTATGTTTGATGTCATAATATTGTAGCTATACCAAAGAATCACCTAGTACAAAATCATACTGAACTTATAACTCAAACAAGACATTAAATTCATAAGAATGTATCTATTTGCCGAATAGAATGCCTGGCTCCATCTCTTGAAATCGACACGTACTAGAAGTTCTGCTGCCTTGGGATGCATATCTATTATTTAATTTAAATGGTGATTTGATTGAAATGATCTAAAAATTCCTCTCTATTATATGCCCTAGCTGCTCTATAAAAAAGGTTCAACCCAATTATTGTGAAAGTTGTTCCGAATATTATCTTCAAGCTGCCTTATCCAACAATGAAAGTAAGCTAAAGTGTAGAAAATTAAACCCATCTTTAAAATACTTGGATTCCTATCCAAAACAAAACACAACTCTTTGATATCTTTGACGCAGCTTCACATCTTTTCAAAAAAAATATCCATAAGAGGTATCACATTCCTTGTCTGCTAGACAAAAAATGACAGGAAAGATGTTATATTCTGCATTCTATGCCACTACTGGTAGCGAAACTCCATTATACTTGCTCCTCAAAAAGGTCCCATCGATGGCTATGACATTTCTCAAATGTCGAAAACCTTGAATCCATGCACCATAGGATATAAAATGTAGTTGAACCTTCCATTTACATCAACATGCAATGCCATCTTACTTCTGGGATTTGTGGACTCAAGAATGTAATGGTATGCATCGAGGACTACATACCCGTGATCGTATGTCCCCCTAACCAAGACCTTGGCAATCCCCATGGAAATATTTATCTTCTAATAACTAACAAGGACACCCAATTTTGTAAGCATTTGATAGGCCATATCTTCTGTAGAAGAGTCTTTACCATTGGGGAATCTAATCTTAAAATATTGACTGAGGACCTTTGCCGTGGCATGACAATTTTAGCCCGAAATGTGCTTCGAACCACATATGTGATACTTTTTATTTTTATGAATGATAGATATATCAGAACTTAAGTACTTCACCACTCTAAACCACTACATAAATTTCTGATTAGCATATCTAGAGCAAAAGACTTTGCCCAAATTAATCACCTTCACTATTCTGAAATCATCTTTCAAGCAAGCAATAAAATAAGAAGTAGATAGTTCGTCCTTTTCCTTGAATAAAATTCCATTCTGAAATTCGTTCTCATCATCTTGACAATTGACAAACTGTGTCAATTGAGAAGAACTACCTACTGTATTACTCATAATGATTGGCGTAGGTGGTTGATCATCATTTGAAATATCCATTACATATCATTCAACTTATCATCAAAGATGTCTTGTTGTTGTTCTTTTTCTATATTATGGTTTTCATTCTCTCTTAAATTTTTAACCACATACACCCTTAACACCGACTTGGATAAATTACTAAGATAAGCACGCAACTTAACATGATTAGTTATCCTGAAAGGTAGTACTCTCTGTTTTTCAAAAGAGTTGTGCATATTACTAATAAGTAGTTCTTCCGATTGATAATTCAATCCACAATATCTGATGATTAAGTTTACGAAATCATCATATGATTGGACTATCTTATCTATTATCTCTAGTAGTTACAACTGCTAAGTCAACAATATTTAAGAGCTTGTATGTGGGGTTAGAGGAGAAAGGCAGTGAAAAAAGGTTGTTTAGGCCTGCTAAGGCTAAAGAGCGGAAGGCCGGGACCTGGATTAAGTGAAGTGTATCAAGGGAAAGGATGTTAGTTTTTTGGTTGAGGATATTCACATTAAGAGGAGATGGCAAGAGTATTTTCATAGACTGTTGAACAAGGAGGGGGCAGAGGCACTAAGTTAGGGGAGCTGAGCACTCAAAGAAGAGTCATGATTTCAGTTACTGTAGATTTTTTAAGGTTGAGATGGATAAAGAGGATATTCATAGGATGTGGAGGGGTAGAGCAATGGGTCCTGACGAGATTCCGGTGGATTTTTTGAAGTATACTGGTGGAGCAAGTTTAAGGTATTTGACTGAGTTATTTAACAACATTTTAAAGACTACGAGAACACCTGAGGCTTGGAGATAGAGTATGATGATTCCATTATATATAAAACGGAGTGACATTCAGAGTTCAACAACTATAGGGGTATTAAGTTGTAAAGTCACACTATGAAGATTTGGGAGAGAGTTGTTGAGCAAAGATTAAGGAGGGTCGTGTCAATTTCAGATAACTAGTTTGGATTTATGATGGGTCGCTCGATGGCAGAGGCAATCAAACTATTTAGGAGATTGGTAGAGAAGTATAGGGAAAGGAAGAGGGATTTACACATGGTGTTCATCGACCTGGAGAAGGCGTATGAAAAATTCCCTAGGGAGGTTCTTTGGAGATTCTTGAAGGTCATAGGAGTCCCACTGGCATACATCAGAGCTATTAAGGACATGTATAATAGAAGGAAGACTCGGGTGAAGATGGTAGAAGGAGACTCTAAGTATTTACCAGTTAAGACAAGGTTGCATTAGGGATGGAATCTTAGTTCGTTCCTATTTGTGTTGGTAATGGATCTGTCGATATAGAGTATTCAGGGTGAGGTTCCTTGGTGTATATTATTTATAGATGATGTAGTTCTGATTGATGAAACGTGGTGGGGTTGAATTAGAAATTGAAGGTTTGGAGGCAAACCCTAGAATCTAAGGGGTTTAGGTTGAGTAGGTCTAAGACAGAGTATATAGAATGTATGTTTAGTGACTTGAGGTAGAAGGACAAAGTGGTGGTAAGGTTGGATTCCCAAGAGGTTTGTAAGAGGGATAGTTTTAAATATCTTGGGTCTATGATCTAGCGAAATAACGAGATTGATGAGGATGTCTCTAAACATATTAGAGTGGTTTGGATAAAGTAGAGGCTCGCCTCGGGAGTGTTGTGTAATAAGAAGGTTCCCCTGAAGCTTAAAGGTAAATTTTACAAAATGGTAGTCTGTCCGGCGATACTGTATGGAATAGAGAATTATCCAGTCAAGAACTACCATATTCAAAATTGAAGGTGGCGGAAATAAGAATATTGTATTGGGTGTATGGGCTTACTATATGGGATAGATTTAGAAATGATATTATGTGAGAGAAGGTGGGAATGGCTTCGGTGGAGGAGAAGATGCATCAAGAAAGGCTGAGATGGTTTAGTTATGTGATGATGAGGAGTATGGATGCCTAAGTTCATAGGTGTGAGAGGCTAGCCCTGGAAAGATTCTGGTGGAGCAGAGGTAGGCTGAAGAAATACTAGAGGGAGGTAATTAGACATAACATGGAGAAGCTTTAACTTACTGAGGACATAAACCTAGATAGAAAGGTGTGGGGGTCGCAGATAAGGGTAGAAGGCTAGTGTGGATGTGTGAGTTGTATCTAGTAGTTAGGAGAGGCCTTGTGCAGCTGGGTTAGTAATCCTAGGACTGTGTCCATAGGTAGGAAACTCTAGCCAGGTAAGTTTGGGTAGGGTAGGGGTCTTTGGACTTGTGAGTGTATGTTACTACTAGGTGGGCATCCTATTTCTTATTTCTTACTTCCTATTTTGTATTTCATATTGCTCGGATATCTTTTATTTTGTATTTCTCTATTCTCTATTTATATTATCCCTCGTTCATTATTTATGTTATGCCATCTATCATGCTTCATATTTTTATGATGACCTTGTTTACTATTCTTTGTCCTGAGCCAGGGGTCTATTAGAAACAACCTCTCTACTCTTTCAGAGGTAGCGGTATAGACTGTGTACATTTTACGCTCCCCTAATCCCACTTTGTGGGAATACACTGGGTTTTTTTGTTGTTATTACTCTTCTCGATCCATTGTCTTTAACTATCCACCCTTATTGTTATTGATCTGTCCATTAGTAGTACCTAAAGAAAGTAATTTATTAAAAAATGTTAAGAATGATATCATAATAAAATTAATAGTGATTTTATAGTGTCGTAACATGAACCCCAATAGATATACAATCTGTTGTAACAGGTGAAAAAAATTGCAACAGGTAAGTAATCAGTTGCAACAGATTACTTACCTATTGGGATTTATGTTATGCTCTTGAAGCTAATTTTAATAGATGAGTCATCTGTTGTAATAGGTGAATCATATATTGAACAGACTATACATCTATTGGAAAAGATGAAGTGCCTATTGGGATAGATTTTACAATACTAAATAACCTTTGAAGCTGATTCCAACAGATGAGTGACATGTTGCAACAGATAACTAACTTGTACGACAGATGACATACATATTGCAACAGATAATGTATCTTTTGAAGTTGTGTTCAAGTTCTGTTGCAACAAGTGACTAATCTATTGCAACATATATTTACTTTTTTGCAACAAATAACTAGCATGTTGCAACAGATAACTAGTTTGTTGTAATAAAGGGGTCAGAATTAGAACTTATTGAATTTGGTGAACAATTAACGATCTCTAAGGGTCTACAACATAATTCTTAGATGGTCTGCATGATCATTCTCACTATGGGAATAGACAAGAATATCATAATTGAAGACAATGATGAACATGTCCAAGTACTAGTTCAATACTCTATTCATCAAGTCTATGAAAGCTATAGGGGAATTTCTTAATCCAAAGTTCATAACTAAGAATTCAAAGTAACCATACCGAGTTCTTAAGGATTTCTTCGGAATGTCACATTCTCTTACTCTGATATGATGATAGCTGGATCTGAGGTCTATCTTAGAGAATAACTGGCATTCTAAAGTTGGTCAAACAATTCCATAATTCTAGGGAATTGATACTTATTCTTGATTTTGACTTTGTTCTATTGATGGTAATTCATGCACATTCTGAGAGAACTGTCTTTATTATGCACGAATAGGATTGGAGTGCCCTATGAGGAAATACTAGGCCTGATGAATCCCTTTTGTAAGAGATCTTTTAGATGTTCTTTCAACTTCTAAAGCTCAACTGGAGCCATTCTATAGGGTGCAATAGAGATAGGCTAGATATCTAGAAGGAGATCTATTCCTAAGTCTATTTCTCTTTCGGGAGGAACTTCGGGAAGTTCTTGAGGGAACAAACCTTCAAATCCCCTTACTATTGAAACTGACTTGATACTTGAAGTCTTAGAACTAGAGTCCTTGAGTCTAATAAGATGGTAAACATACCCCTTAGATATTATCATTCACGCTTCAAGATATTAAACAAGATGACCCCTAAAAACTAAGGTACTACCCCTTTATTTAGTGTCTAGTTCATTGGGAAACTAAAACTAAAAAACTCTATTTCTTCAATTAACTAAGGCATAACATGAGTGGATACAATGCATGCCGAGAATGACATTAAAATCAGTCGTCTCTAACTCCACATAATACACTGAGGTAACTCTCTAAGATACTGTAACTGAGCAGTGCCTGTATAACCGTCTAGCTATAATAGAGCTACCTACTAGAGTAGACACTAAGAAAGGTTCTACTAAAGATTCATGATTGACACCAAAATAGACTTCTATATAGGAGGTTACAAAGGAGTGTAAATCACTGGGGTCTACTAAAGAATAAACATAGATATGAATGTCCTATAATGTACTCGTAACTACATCAGAAGAACTCTCCTAATCCTGTTGAATATAGAAGGCATACAACCTATTCTAATGCCCACTAGTAGCGCTGGAAATGGTACGCTATTGAGTTGGGCAACCAACTAGAATTGGAGAACTATTAGACTGACCCTGCTGGCCGGACTTTGAGCAATCCCTTACTTTGTGGCCTGGCTTGCCACATCCAAAACACACATCACTGTCGGCTCTACACATACCCTAATGATGTGTGCCACACTTCCCACAAAGCGGATTAGTATGACCACTGTTCATGCTACCTTGGGACTTGAAGAATAGTGATCTATCCCGACTATCTTGCCTAAACTTAGGCACTAGCGCATCAACTAAATATGGGGCTAGGGAGAAGGACTTTTGATGGAACAAAGAACTGTTACCACCCTCTGACCTTGGCTGAGAAATGTTAATACTACCTATTCTGGCCTTCTTATTCTCTTTCTTTTTCTCTTTAAGTTTCTCTTTCTCAGTTTGCTGAGCATGAACCATAAGTAAAGATAAGTCCATATTATTAATCAACATAGCTATCCTAAATTCCGTAACCATACTATCAGCTACACCACCACAAACTTACTCATCCTACACCTATTGTCAGCCACCATATTAGGAGTATACCTCTCCAATTCAATAAACTTAAGCGAGTACTCCTTCACACTCATATTACCTTACTTCAAGTTACTAAACTCCTGAATCTTAGCCTCCCTCAACTCTAATAGAAAGAACCCATCTAGACAGGACATGAAAAATCATCCCACTCAATAAGACATACATCAACATCATGGTCCTTCTTCCTCTGCTTAAACCAGGTATGCGTCACGTCCTTCAACTGATATGCAGCCAACTATGCACTCTAATTCAAGATGACTCACTTGATATTAATCTGCTTATGAACTATATCAAATAACTCACGCTGGTACTCTTTAGACTTGGATCTTGAAAACAAAAGAGGATTCATTCAGGTAAAGTGTCGAATCCAAGCTGTAGATATATTTTCCACTAGATTAGCTGGGGTGATAGCCTGTTGATTATTCTGAGCATCTATAGAATGATATAAAGTAGTAAAATTAGCTCTGAATATGACATGAAATACATGTTCGTTTAGGGGATCTTCCTGAACAAGCGGTGGTATGGGCTGGTTCTTGTTCCTTCTTCTGTTAGTTATCTTTGGAAGCATTGTCTAAAAAGGTAACAAAGGATGAGTTAGAAAGAGTGTTTAAGTAGATATCATGCTCAATCACAACATATGAATATTTAAAGAGGCAAAAATTTTGCTAAATCATTATGTATCCTCTTGTTTATAAGTATGGCGAGCTTTCCACCCATGCACAAGACTCTACTTAATGCAGCTTTCGAAATCCCTAGGGCAATTCAAAACTCTGGGCTCTAATACTAAGTTTGGTCACAACCTGAGGTTACTCCCTAATCGCGATAACGGTGCTTAAAATCATAGGTGACCACAACCTAACCCATTTGTGGGTTCCTGCTGTGAGCACTTAATAAATATGAACATAACACCTATGTGGAATATAAATTGAGATGGAAAATATAAATTTGAATACTTAAATACCAAATAAATTATAATTCTAAAATATCTGATAAAAATCAAAAGTAAATGACTAACTGTCCTAACAATTTTTCTGAATGCTTGAAAGCCTCTAAACTAATTGAGGAGTTGATGGGATAGACCCCCTAACTAACTCTAACTGACTGAATAAAATAAATTACTGAAATAAATGAATAATCATAATAGGTCCTTGATGGATGAAGACTCACCACTATAGTTGTTCAATTATGCTGAGTTGTATAATTGTGATCGATAAACCGTGAATTCAAACCTCTGATGTAAGACATTATAGGAAAAAAAAGAGTATGTGATAGTACTTTGAATGTAATGGTATATGAGATGATTATTGCCTGACATGCTTGGGGTACTGTGCATATTAAATAAGGACAAACTGAACAGTATGAGATAATAGAACATGGATGCATGAAAAAGTTTAACATCTTAGAATACAAGACCAAGCATAAACGTATGTTTGAAATGATTTATAAATTGAAGGACTGTAATCTGATAACTGACTATCAGAGAATCTATATGATTTGGTCAAGTAAACCTGGACTAAAACTATACTGAATATGATACTGAGACTGTAGGAGGTGCCCTCTAATCGACATGCCTTAATCTAAGCTAATTAGACTCCAGCCTATAACCTTAGTTGGAAGGGTGTCAGTACCATGCCATGGGTACTAATACTGGCTATGTGGATCCAGTAAACTGGTGTCCCGATGGACGAAAGAGTCACCATCAAATAGTAGGTGCTCTAAAGAGATATGTTTCAACCCTCAACTGGAAGGTAGAAACATTGTCAACCCTCATCTGAAATGTATACATCTCTAACCTATGCTGGCTACATAGTTCTGTAAGTCGGGGATCGCTACTAAGGGTCAAACCCTCTATCCTTGAGTTTGCTCAGTGCTAAATCCTACTCCCAACTAAACTAACACTGATACTGGATTAGACTAAACTTGATTGAACATAATTACATAACTGATTGTGCTCATGATATTCATGAACATATAAGTATCATAATGAGCATCATGGATTAATTACTTGAGTACTTGAAGAGATGAACTGATGTAAAATACATAGATATCGGGTGTTCATAACCCACAAACATTGAATGAATATGAATATGCAATATGAAACTTGAAATACAGTAATACGTGATTATGGTTCAAAGAGACAAACATGTCATCTCATTAAAATATGTGAAAATCATACACTTAAACATGAGTATATTTTAAAAATGAAGCAACAACAGGATATTAGGGCTAAACTCGTAACATGAAGATTTATCTTGAAACCATTTAAATACGACATGGAAGTTTTGATACTCAAACATAATATGATTCATTCTACATGAAAATACGTATAACCATAACTTGTAATTATGTTAAAAAGAGATTCATGGAATTATTTCAATTTGATTAAAACTCAAAATTTAAAACACCAAAAAGGGTTCTTGGACTCCATGGGTGAAAGGAACCCATGAATGAACATCACACATACCTCACTAGATGAATTCACGAAGATTTTTGAGAATTTCTTAAGGTTTGATGCTTGAATTCCTTGATTGCTTGAGAAAGAGTTAGGGTTTTTTTTTAGAGGAAAGAGATGATTCTATTGAGAGAATTTGTGATAAAAAGGGAAAATAATGCTCTTTGAGAACCTAAATTTTGTTTTATGGATGAGTTGGGTGAAGGAAAAATGACCCAAATGCCATTGAATATCGAAGAAAAAACTGGACAAAAAAAGAAGGGGGAGACGTGGGATCTATGGCACTGAAATAAAGCGGGCGGCGCGAGCTCTGGAGCGGTGCACTAGGGGAGCGGAGTAGGATAATCCCGATTGTTCTATTGCCTTGGATCTCCAAACATGCCTTTACGCTCGTCAAAAAATTCTGAAACTCACCTAATACTTACTTTTAGCTTCCCCGATCATGAATCAACTAAAAAATCAATTTTCCAAGATCGGAAAGGTCAAAAATAAGATTATCGAAGTTTAGGGGTCTTGGAAAAGACTAAGTCCCAACACTTATTGAAATATTCAAGTCTTGGAACTCTTAAACATGCAACAGAGAGCTGAAATAAGCTAAAAATTTTATGGGGTATTACAAGTACATAAAAGGGACAAGGGAAACAAAAAAACTTAAGCAATTAGGCCCAAATCAATAAACCTTTCCTAAGCTAATTTGGGATTATGACCCATCATCACCTGTCCTAGTAAAAAAATTAGGATTGGGACTGTAACCTATCATAAACTATATTTTTGAGCCCTTTTGACCTGATAACACTCAACTTACACATCAATTTAGTGCAAGGCGGTCGTCGTCAATATATTTACCCAACTTTGGAGTCGGGGTCGAATCCACAAGGAACAATATGAGTGGTGATTGAACTAATTTGAAGCTATAGCTACAAGTTGAATTCAAGCAGATGTTACAAAAAAATAAAATGGGGGTTTTGGAAATTAGCCAATGAATGTTGGTCACTTTAGCTCCGCTGTTTGTAATAAAGAGTTTATGGAAAAACTAAAATTATATTCACTAGGAGTTTTGGTACTTGACAGATGCTTATGATGGTTCAAGATTCTCACAGTAGGTAGGACAACAAGTTATCTTTATTGAAGTTATGATTAAATGTCTCTCGACCTACTTAGGCATTTAATTACCTAATCCTCTCGGACTTAGGGAATTTATATTCATGACCAGATTTTACCTTAGGTTAATCAACCATGTTACAATATCAATTATTAAATGGAAATTTTTAGTGCTTCCAAGGCCCTGTTAATAATTCACTTCCCACTATATTTGATTTCTTTCTCAAGCAAATCAAAACAGTTGTTATCTATCGTTTGCAACAATAGACGATAATTAAAGCCTCAGAATTATCAAGGAGTCCTATTACCTTTAGAATCTTGAACACTTAGAAACTTACCAAGACCTAACCCATAGATACCTTAATTCAGGATAAAGGGTTTAGCTACTCATAATTTAATAATAAATACAACAAGTTGAATTCATAATTTGGAAGATGAACTTACAGCAAGATAAATAACAATGAGTGTTTCTCAGATTAGATCAAATTAGAAATCCCAAAATATTGATGATAATCTCTTCAAAGTTAGTTGTTTTGTTCAAGCCAAGAAACTAAAGAGAAAATAACAAAATATGTGTCTCCAACTTAGGTTTGGAACTCTTAAGAAAATCCTAAACAAGGCTTTAAATAGTTCACCCTAAGTATCAAAATAAAATAATAAAATTCAAAAATTTCTCGAATTAGGTGACGCCATTTGTGATAGCCTATCAGGAGGCTAGCGACTTACCACAAATGTTTTCAGCTTCATTTATACTTTTGGTACTCACTGCCTAATGCTGACGACAAATGGTGATGCCCTATCAGCTCCTTGATAACCGATCACAAATATCGTCAAGGCTTTTCCTTAGAACTCATGTTTTGCCTTAGGCTGATGACAATCTTGATGACTTATCAACTCCTTGACGTCCTACCAAAAAGTGTCATCACAACTTTCAACTTAGGCCAATGCTCTATCTACTGCTGACGATTAAGTTGATAGCTTATCATAGGGCTGACGACTTATCACAAAAGTTGTCAGCCACACTTCACCTTTATTTACTTCAGATTTCAGCTCATTTGCTTCCATTCTTGTTGGTTCTTGAGCATCTTAGCTTCTACTACAAAATCAAACATGAAGAAATCAAAAATGACAAAAGTTGCTTAAGACTTTGCAATTATTCTTAGTTAAAATCCTCAAATGTGTTAGGATCTACTACACATTAACACCCTCAACTTAAAACAATTGCTTGTCCTCAAGTAACTAAAACACAATTAAGAGAATACAAAGTACATTTGACAGTCAATCATCTATATCTTATCAAAACATCTTCACCATCTCCAAGGTCAGTCAATTCAAGAACAACTGTGTATATTATTGAAGAACAACAATGTAACATGCATGAATCAAGATATTGCACCAGCTCAGCAACACAACCGTGCCTGTATCAAGCTTACACTATCCAAACAAGTCAGTAACTAGCAATATAACTAGTATGCCCTCACTACAAAGAAATCCCACTTCAGTTATATCTGACATTACATATGTAACCATAGGGACAATCACCAGACACTCACTATCAGAATGAAGTTCCAATCAATGTATGCCGAATATCATAGGCTTTCCCTTATTTTCTTTACTAAGACTTTCAGAAAAGTCAGCTAGGATCACTATAGTTCTTCTCTTTGTCTTGTAATGTAGGCTAGGGGATGGTATGATACTCGATGATTCTTAAAGTGACTAAGCCTCCTTGACACTACACTAGATTTTGGGGTTTCACTTATTCGCCTTTTTCTATTCTTCTGTTTCCTTGATCAAACTTATTCAGGATTGGTGTGGTTCTTTTCTACAATCACTTTTTTTTTCCATAATTTTTCTTTTCTTTCTCTTTCCGTTGCACCTATATCTTTATTCTTTTCTTTTACTCTATCTTTCTTCATACTCATTTTATATCATGCACCCCTATGATAGCCACCCTCAACTTAGACCATTTTCTTAAGTCAAGGTGCACAGTGTCCAAGAAGGACCAGTGCCAAAACAGTTTCATTATGATATAAAAATAGGATGGTGATAGGTATCATAAAAAGAGATAGGCTATTCAGGCTCAAAATAGGGATCAAAGGATATTATGCATAAAAGAAAGGTCATTTAGGCTAATGTGGGCTAATATTAAAATAGCCTATGATCCTTTCCTAACCCCTATCCTTAAACCCAGGTAAGAATAATCGGGAAAGTTCTAAATCCAACATACAAAGAGAACTAAGTAAAATCGCACACGCACATGGCATAAAAGTATATGAAAAGTTACTACATATCTGGTTCATGCAATTATTTAGAAATGGTTATCATGTCACTAGTACTAATGCCATAACAAGATGCACAGTGGTCACACATAAATGCATGTCACACAGTTATAAAACAGACCTTTGGAGAGGTGTTCAAAAATCGACAAAAATATGCCAACTATCGTAGATACTTATTTTTCTCCCATTTAACCACAACACATCACAAAATAAAACACAATATGCTTAAAAATGCCAGCTCTACTAAGAACAAGACTCTGGAGAAAAGAGGCATGACAATAAAAATCCCAAAAGGACATCAACACCCACAAATATCCCCACCCTTAACTTAAAATCATGCAAGGTCCCCATTGCGTCAAACCGAAACAAGAGAGTTAGGAACATACCTGTGGCACCATGGGTGCGAAGATCTGATATCAATCATATAATACAAATACAAATAACAAAATACCTTGGGTTGCCTTCCAAGCAATGCCTAATTTAGTGTCGCGACACTACATTATTCAGTTATCCTTTATCCCTCCACTTAGACGATTTGAATTGTCGGCCCATCTTTTGATATTTACTTCTTTTAGGTGTATTGGGCAAAGGTGAGGGCATTATAACGAATGTTCTATCATGCCACTTTGAATACTTAAATTTCTTGCCCAATTATGCCTCAAACTTTCACGTGGGCTCATTGGGAAGCAGTGAGGATCTTAAAAAGAAACTAAATTGACATTGATTTTTAAGCTTCTTGGCTTTTACAATTGGGGTTGTGGTATACCCTTTTGGAAAGATAAACTCCAAAATGTAAGAATTTTCCCCCTCATTCTTAAAACTCATCATTTGGTTGGGTGATTCAACTTTCATCACATCCACCAGGCATAATATTAAAAAGTGGTTCGAATGAAGACTAACTCTTACTATCGAAGTAGCATCCCTATTAGTATCTTTACCCCCGAAATGGACGAGAGTCTTCACAAGGATTGTGGTTGATTTTTTATTTTACGTCTAGCACTATTTCCCCAATATTGACATCATCCCTTATGGTTGGTTCGGTTTGTTGGGAAATCTCCAAGGGTTGATCAATGTCAAGCTCATCATTAGTATAAGATTCTTACTCCTCATATTCACACTCTTCAATTAATCTAAATGATTCAAGATATCATCTAAACATAATGTAGAAGAATGTTTTGGATGATTGACCTCGATATCTATCTCCCCTATCCTTTCTCTTTCCTTGTTAAATGCCCTAATGTCTTGACGTATGTCACATAAGATATCATTTGTTGTGTCCATATGATTCAATATTAGTTGAAGCACAACTTCAATGCCACTTTTTTTAGTGCTTCATTCTTCCTTTTCTTGACCAAAAGACCTGTTAAAATCATAAGAGGAACTAGAATTTAGGTTAGCACAATGGGGGGGAGGGGGAATTTGGGAAATCACTCCAATGTCTATCTTGACCACCACATATAGAACATTCATACTCCCAATAGGATGGAGATGGTGCATACATCTCTCTCCGGAGAGCATATCTACAGTGTTTCCAAAAGTGAGGCCCATCACAATATGGACATAGATCATCAAGATAAGGTTTTCAACCACCAAGATAATGTTCATTCCATGATGCCATAGTAGTAAGTAAACTAAAATAAAAATCTACCTAACACAATAAATAAAAGTAAACTAAAAAAATATTTACAAGATTAAATTCAAGAAAGTAGGCAAAAATTCTAAACCAACTCAATACGCCAAATTGTTCCCCAGCAATGGCGCCATTTTTGATAACGCTCAAGTTAAACGTCAATTTAACGTAAGGTGGTCGTCTTCAATATATTTACCCAACTTTGGAGTCGGGGTCGAATCCGCAGGGAACAATGAGAGTGGTGATTGAACTAATTTGAAACTATAGCTACAAGTTGAATTCAAGCAGATGGTATGAAAATATAAAATGGGGAGTTTCGGAGATTACCCAATGAATGTTGGTCACTTTAGCTTCGGTGTTTGTAATCAAGAGTTTATGGAAAAACCAAAACTATATTCACTAGGGGTTTTTGTACTTAACAGATGCTAATGGTGGTTCAAGATTACAGGACAAGAAGTTATCTTTATCGAAATTATGCCTAAATATCTATCGATCTACTTAAGCATTTAATTACCTAATCCTCTCAGACTTAGGGAATTTATATTCATGACCACATTTTACCTTAAGTTAATCAACCTTGTTACAACGTCAATTATTAAATGGAAGTTTTTAGTGCTTCCAAGTTCCTGTTAATAATTCACTTCTCACTATATTTGATTTCTTTCTTAAGCAAATCAAAGCAGGTGTTATCTATCATTTGCAACTAATAGACGATAATTAAAACCTCAGAATTATCAAGGAGTCCTATTACCTTTAGAATCTTAAACACTTAGCAACTTACCAAAACCTAACCCATATATCCCATAATTTAGGTTAAAGGGGTTTAGACACTTATTATGTAATAATCGATATAAAAAGTTGAATTCATAATTTAGAAGATGAACTTACAGCAAGATGAATAGCAACGAGTGTTTCTCAGATTAGATCAAAGAAGAAATCCCAAAACATTGATGATAATCTCTTCAAAGTTAATTGTTTTGTTCAAGCCAAGAAAGTAGAGAGAAAATATCAAACTATGTTTCTCCAACTTAGGTTCGAAACTCTTAAGAAAACCTTAAACAAGGCTTTAAATAGTTTACCCTAATTATGTAAACAAAATAATAAAATTCAGAAATTCCTCGGATTAGGTGTCGCCATTTGTGATAGCCTATCAGGATGATGACGACTTATCAAAAATGTCTTCAGCTTCCTTTATGATTTTGGTACTCACTGCATAATGCTGATGACAAACGGTGATGCCCTATCATCTCCTTGACGAACTATCACAAATGTCATCAAGTTTTTTCCTCACCTCTCATGTTCTGCCTTAGGCTGACAGCAATCTTGATGACTTATCAGCTCCTTGACATCCTATCACAAAATGTTGTCACAACTTTCAACTTAGGCCAATTCTCTATCTACTGACGATGAAGCTGATAGCGTATCACAGGGCTAATGACATATCACAAATATCGTCAACCATTCTTCGCCTTTATTTACTTCAGATTTCAGCTCATTTGCTTCCATTCTTGTTGGTTCTCTAGCATCTTAGCTTCTACTGTAATGAAATATAAAGCAAGCAAAAATGACAAAAGTTTCTTAATACTTCACAATTATTCTTAGTTAAAGCCTCAAATGTGATAGCATCTGCTCACACATCATGGCCCAAAATCTATTTCACCTGTATTATTTTAAAACTTTGACTTTGAGTGTCCAAATGAAAGAATAGAAAATTAACTAAATAATTAAATGAAATATATATAAGAAAAGACCAATAAGATTGTGACTTTAGAGTCTCTTAGAAACTTTGTCAATGGATTTTCTACCCATTTTCCTTCTTCCATCTTTTTGTATCTGTATGTCATGCGATTTTTTTGGGCCTTTGAAATTGACTCATGAATAATGGGCCGCAACGATCCATATCGATGATGCAAAATATGGGGAAAATTCCACTTAGGAATCAAATGTATTCACATGTGAAGGAAAATGTATAGTAATTAATGTTTGTCCTAAAGTTAATGATCAAAAGAATGCTAAAATATCTTGCATCTTATTTAATAGTAGGCAATAAAGATATGTCACATTAGATTAACAAAGGTAAGTTCATATTCAATAGTATACATGGAAATGACACGAGAAAATATCATAACACTTAAGAATATGAATGCAAAGGTAAGCAGAAATTTAACGTCATATAGGGGAGATGTATAATGTTTTCATAATGAGGGCATCAAGTAAAAGGTAGAAATTTTGAACTCAAGTACTCAAAAAACAATGCATGCTTAATATGTGAAAATAAATAATAACATATCCCATCTTAGACATTGACTTAAAAAAATCAAAACAAAATGTAGAGAAAATTAAGGTCAACTAGAATAGAAAGAAAACAATTTCATGAGAGAGATGCTAAAGGAAAGGAATATAAACTACATGCAAAGAAAGTGGCATGAATTCAATTCTTACTATAGAACATCACCAGATTATTGCCATGACCAACCAATGAAGACTCCCATTACCATAAATGTCAACTACAATAATCCTACATAAAAAAATTGTCCCCAAAGCTAATACAATAAAAAAAAAAGACGTTATTTTATACTCTAAGGACCACTAATAGTTTCCTAAGTTAATTATTTGGGGTATGAATGCTGATAGGAGCTTCAAGTGACTCTACATGCACATAATATAGTAGAAAAGGAATATTCATGAATCAAGATAAATAAGAATCCCGTTCATGATTATACTACAAAAACATAACTCTCAATCTTTGGGTTAGGACCTCACCTAATCAAGGTTTCCTCGACATTATGATGCTTATTAGAAAAAAAATGAATAATTTATTCATTTTGAAAAAAATAATAACAATTTTGAAGGTAAGAACCTAAAGGGCATGCTACATGGGGTATTTCTATAAAAGAGAAAGCAATATGTATATTTTAAAGAAAGTCTCACAAGACTTAAACACATTTCCAACAACCTTTCTTAATGGAACAACATAATACAATTTGAGTAGTCAGTCTAGTTGCAAGCATCCAGTCTTTCTCATTGTATGGGCAGACTAATAATCAAAACATAAGGAAAACACAACCAACAATTTTAAAGATTTCTTCTTTATTAGAAGGTTCATATTCTTAACAAAGACATAATGGGGAAAAAGAGAAAATATACCAAAGGCTATCTATATTCATGGTTAGGTAGCACAAGAAAGAGAGAAAATGAATAAAAAACACAATCTTTGTGGTCTCGCTACATCTTTAGGAATATGGTTTGTTAACATGAGATTAAGTTTAAGAGACAAAAACATTATAACTAAGTTCACATTAAAAAAAATCTACACTTTGTTAATCATAGTCAAAGAAGAACTAAACCTATTAACTGCGAGATTCGTATCTCAACATAAAAGATCACACTTAACCACTTATCATAGTAGCGGGACTATAAAACTCAGTAAAATGCTATTTGAGTAAAAGGAGAAAATACACAATGAATATGATCAGTAACAAATAGAGATTAGACGATGTATAACGATGGATAAAAGAACACATAACCTAAATTGGCGATTAAAACCAAGACAATTTGAAAATAACACTTCATAAATATATGCTAATTTAAAAAAAATGCGTAGCTAAGGATTTCAAACAAAGAGTCAAAACAAAACAGTATACTTTTATAGAAAATCAAAGATAAACATAGACTAGACTAAGAATGTATCAGTGTTAAATTAACAATCTTCATCACCTAATCATACTGCATTCGAGACCGACTACAACGAACATTCCCAGCAAACAAATTACAACTATGAGGAAGGAAATGAAGAAGAAACAATGAAAAAATAAAAGGAAAATGTGTGTTTACCTCTTTCAGGGCAGCCAACAATCTTCACGGCAAAAAAAATTCACTAAAATATCAACTCTTCTATGCTCAAAGTTTTTTCCAAATATTGAGACTTGTCCCCTTCGGCTCACCAAGTTTCCTTTATATTGAAAAGATTGATAATTCAATTTTAGACTTCCATCGATGTGGACAAAAAAATTGATTTTCATTTTCGAGATTTCAAATGCAATATTTTAAAATTATAGGATGGGGATAGGATTTTACACCTCATCCTTGTACCAATTTTTGAGTTTTTTGAGAAATTTGAAATGGGTTGGGTAAAAATGAATTATGATCAAGAACCAATGAAATTTTACTAAATATGTACAAATTGTTTGAATTTGGCTTTTGGGAATCTACCTCGGTTTTTTTCTATAATATTCTTCGACCCTCTTCATACAATCCCGCATATGATTTAAGTGATTTGCATAAATTGAAAGAGGGGAAGTGATTTTTGGCGGGAAGAGGAAGAATAGGGTTGTGTTGGGTCGATATCGGGTTATAAAAGAGGGTGGCCAATCGTTCTTCTTTACTGAAGTTGTATGTTATTGTTGGAAGATGTTTAAATTTTTGGGTTTGGGTTTTAACGTTGTTTGATTGAGGGAATAGAAAGGTAACAGAGTGGGTCAGGTAAGAAGAATTAGGTTGGTTCAATGGTGTCTTATTTTGTTGTGTTGCTTTTTTGGTCCATTTTAAAATGAAAAGGGTAGTCAAATGGGTCATTTATAAAATGGCCAATTACATTAAAAATTTAGTCAACATTATTTAAATGTTAACTAGATTAAATATCAGTTGACCAATTTCATTTCAATTGTCGTCAATTTTGATTTCAATTATGACCAATTTAAATAAGTCCACTAAAACTAATCAAAGCTTGAAACAAATTTACTGATTCGATCTCGAGTTTCTTAGTTTAAAAAAATCAAACACATATTTCTCCAAATAAATTATTTTTGAGAACAAACTATAATTATATCAAGATTTTACCAATTTGAATCAATTTTCTAGATTAATCTCGAAAATAGTCCAATTTTGATAAAAATGTTCATTTAAGTAACTAAATTTATACAATCTCGCATATGTCAACATGAAAAGGTATAATTGTAACTTAAATGACAAAATTAATCTTAAAAAAATATTTTAGAGTACATTTATCTAGATGAAATAAATATTTTAATTTTATTAAAAATCAAAGAAACTTAAGATTAAATTAGCCACAGAGAGAAATAAATTATGTGTCAACGGGAATGGAGATAAGGTGGGGGAGGCAGATTTGATAATTGAAGAAGAAAAAACTAAGGTCCGGGTGGGGGGCCTGGTTGTTGAAGGAGGAGATATTGGAGAGTATTGATTAATAGGAGTAGAAAAAATCATTAGAACTTTGAATCTTGAAATATTTTAATATGTATTTAATTAAAGATAATTGATGGGTTAGAGTGTAAAGAAAGAAATACTGTTGAAATTTTGATTCTTAAAAATAGTTTCTATGTATGTGATTGAATATTGTTGAAGGTTAGAAGTGAAAAAAATGGAGAAAGGAGATAAGAAAGGGTGGTATGGTTTGTGGAAGAAGATGAGAAGGAGTGGAGGGGTGTGAGGAAGAAGAAATGAATGTAAAACGTAAAATGTATAGTGGGTCCCACTATTTTTTGGTCATTTACACGCTGAAACATGCTAAATTTTCCATGTCAGCTATTGAGTGGGTGTAAAATTTATTTGAAAGTTGTTAAGGGGGTATATAATTGTCCGTACAGTTTAGGGTCTAAAGTAATTTATGTGGACAAGTTCAGGGGTGAAAATGATGTATTTTCTCTAAGCATGAAAGTGAAAATACGAAGCACATACTGGATTGAGAGATGTAGGGGGATGTTTATGCACTTTTGGATGCCCAAACTATACTAAGAATAAGTTGCACATTGAGCGAAAATTTGAAAGGAGTTTGGGGAAAAAATGGGGTGTCGATTAATTTTAAAAGTTGCCATGTCCGCGATGGTGATTACACGGCTATCATAGGCGGTAGCATACGTGTTGCGATCGTGGTAACAGAGGCTAAATTATTGGTCCTCTATTTTTCCCTGTTCAGTCTATTAATCAAATAAATCACATTTTCCCTTTCTCAACCTCACTCAAAAGATCTCCTTGTACCATAATTTCACGGGTTAATCATAAACAAAAAACGTATCCTACTCTACTAATAAAAATTCAAAGGAGACGGGCCACTTTAGTGGCATTGGTGGGTTGCCTCCAATCTACCACATAATTTATTGATGTGGTATAAAGTTCTAAAATTTCAAGTAGGATCATTGAGGTACCCATCATCCACCTTTGTCTCAACTACATCAATGACGGACATCATTGTAGTTCCATTGGTTGTTTCTCAATTTTACACACCAAAAAGGAAACCTCATCATTTTGAACTCAAAATTTCATCTCCCCTTATTCTATATCAACAATTTCTCTTTCAGTTGCAAAAAAGGTCTCCAAATAATAATGGGTATTTCTTGGTAAATTTGACAATCTAGGACCATATAATCTGCTGGCAAAATAAAATGATCAACCTTGACAATGACATCATAGAAAACTCCAAATAGTTTTTTGAAAGAGGGATCCGCCATTAAGAATCTTATTATTATAGGAGTAGGAGTTTAAAAAAAAGTCATTGATAGATTTCATATGGCATGAGATTGATGCTTGCACCAAGGTCACACACGGCTTTCTCAAATTTTTGTCCTAATAGTGCAAGGGATTGTGAAGGCTCCTAGATATTCATTCTTTTCTGCCATAGCACTAGTCATAATAGCACTACACTCATGGGTCACTTCAATGGTTCCACCATCCATAAAGATCTTCTTGGACATCAATTTTCTCATTAGCTTAGCATATCCTGAGATTTCTTGAATGACTTTTAGCAATAAGCTATTATTAGAAAGATTGATAAGCTTGGTGAGAAACTTCTATGGACTCTTGTAAGATGTGAGAAATGTCAAACAAGGCACATACTTCCATAAAAATTTTCAAGTGCAAATTTAGGTATTCATGGGCTTGACCCCAGAGAGTCCTTTCATTTGAAGAATGTGTAACATGACACTTGTTATGTGGAAGACCCTATTCCCTTCATTTGGTGTTATGCAGATAGCACTAGCATGCCCCACATCATGAATATGGCCTTCATTATTAAGGATCCAATCAAAGGTCCCGACATTACTTGAATGATCACTCATTGTGTCATAGAAACTGTTGAAATCACCTATAAAGAAACAAAAACAGCAACCAAAGTAAGTAACAGACACTATGAGTAAACCTATAGTGACTATCAACACCGTACAAGCAAAAACTAAGTTTCACTCATCAGCAATAGTGCAATTTTGATCGTACTTATCTATATCATAGTTTTGATGTAAAACGATCTTTCTCAAATATAATAACCCAACTTTAGTTGGGGTCGAATCCACAAGGAGTGTAACTATTATTTGAATCTTATGCACATTAAAATCTACTAAGTACATACCTATAATGTAAATATAAAGTAAGACATACATTAAAAATGGGGTGTAAGGTTTTAGAAATGAAATTTGAATAGGAGAATGGTACTGGGATTATGTTTTCCTAGGTTCAAATAATGCATGCGTACATGAGAGTCAGATTCAAATTCTAGTCAATGAATATATCGGTAGGCTAGGTAAGGGGTTTTGGAGTTAGTCTTTCAACATTACACCAAAAATACCACCAATGGTTTCTTTCGAATACCTCATGGTTGTGGCAAGAAAATCAACCCAAAGCCTCAATAGGAAATCCCTATTTCTGGAAGGATGCCCAAAATATAGCAAATTCACAATCTAGGCTTATTTCTAAGATAGTCTAAAGGAATAAGATAATATCTAATTATTGTTCACAAATACTTGTAGTACATATCCCACTTTCAAGGATAGTATGGGATCTAAAGGAAAAAAAATATCACTCTTTCAAGTATGATGTGGGGTTTTAAGAATTTGTGGCTTTCACCCACAAACTCCAATTGAACAATCAAGTATTAGTAGAATCCAACATTATTAACCAAGAATCTAAACTATCAATCAAGATCTACACAGATTTGCATTCTATTTCAACATAATCCCAAGATAGATGTTTAGCTATTCATGAACTTTTAAAGAAGAAATATATCAAAATTGATATTCAAAGATTCCATTGAAGAGGCTAAGAAAAAAGTATTCTCAAATTTAACTTCAATTTAAACTAAAATTCTTGGAAAATTAACCACAATAATATTTCCCAATTTAGTAGGATTTTTACAATTCCAAAACGTGAATTCTAGTTCAAGATATCCCTAAAAGTGAAAAGGTTTTTTCCCTATAGAGAATTTTGAATTTGGCTACTTGAAATTACAACAGTGCCCTGGGCATTTGGCCGTGCTATCGTGATCACTATTGCTTGTTCATGATCATGGTGAGACCATTGTGATCACCAACCTTGATTGATATTGCCTTGTCATGATTGCAACTCTCAAACCACGATCGCGGTAATTGAGAGTTAGTCCTTACTCCTAATTTTCCAGCTTCTGCAATACTTTGCCCTTTTTGTTCCCTTTTTAGCTCGCTATACAAGTTTGCTTCCATTCACCTGTAAAACTACAAAACATGGAAATTAGTGCATTTAAATGTAAATTTGTCTCATTAAAACCATTTATCCATAATAGTATCCAGAAATTTAGATGTAAATGAGTGGTAAATTTACCACTTATCAACATGGCAGATGCAAGTGGCAAAGATAGTAGGCCCAATTTTTATTTGAAATTTTCGGCCCGCACATGCTTAAATAAGGCATAATCCACCATCCCCTCTTTATATTTAAGAATACTTGAACTCATTTTACGTTATTCAAATACTCTAAATTTCATTCTCTTAAAGAAACATAAATTCCCTCTAAAAATATCAAACTACCCATGTTCCCACACTTAACCAAGGAAAAAATTGAGACTTATTTGGGGTACCAAATTGTCCTAAATTGCTAAATAAAAGTTTAATCGTGGGTTTTGCTTCACTTCTTCATGGTTCACTTTTGTGTTCTCAAAGAAAGGGTAACTTTCTTGGCTCCTAATAGTAGTATCCTGATCTAAATGTTATACAAGCAAGTTGATATGTTTATTTTTATGCAAAATGCAAAGAAACATTAATTCTTATGTGTAGGAGCATTGAAGTAGCCTAAAATCTTGATGTGGGACTTTGTTTTGAATTAAACCCTAAGATTAGGCCATAATAGAAGTTGAACTTGAACAAGTAGATGAATACCTAAAGTAGGATATGTTAGTTTGCATCAAAAAAATTATGATTCAATGTATATGTGTGGACATTAGACTTGTTCGGATTGTGAATAAGTTATAGGGGGAATATTGAGCACAAATTTAAAGTTTTTGAATTTTGAGTTTTTGTTTAACTTTTGCATTCCCTCATTATTTGTTGAATACTACTTGGCTTTTTCAGGTACTGATGGCAACGAAAGCTTTGAAGAAGAAGTTTGTTGCATTGAGGAAATATGATGAGTTCCCTGAGCCTAGTGGCTCAGTGGAGAAGTACCCTATTACACAGATTAGAGCAATTACAGTTGGGGTGACACGCAAAGTGACTAGAGGTTAGGTGCGGCAGACAATTAAGACTATTATTGTGGTACTATAGGAGAGACGCTACCTGAGCACTCACAATGGGGTATAAGACTAGTCTTTACCTAGCCTAGGTCTCAAACTAAGGCTATTTTGGTTGTCCATACATCCCAGAAAAATCTAGCCCAATCGACGATGAAGTCATCCAAGAGATCACCTTTACACTCTCCTCCACCGAGTGATGATGATGATAAGGATGAGAAAAGTTATGAGATAGTTCCACAGTGTGTAGCTCTGGAACCCTAATCTAAGGAGGGGTCCCATGATATATCTAAGACTGCGGTTTAAGAGGAATCATCAGTGGTATCTCAGTCTGAGTAGGGTACAAAGAAGGCTTCCCAAAAGATTCTAGTTCATGATAATAAGGCACCAGCATAGCAAGGACAGAGTTTTACCCCTACACATACCTTAGTGATACCTCTTAGGGAGGATAACTCGAGGTGGTTTGTAGAGGGAATACAAAAGATATTTTATATAGATAGTCATATTTTAGAGACTGGTAGACCTAAAAGGCTTATTTTTAGAAGCATAGGATTGAGCTATATAGGTTGATTAGAGTACCACAGTTGCACACAACCTTTGATCACTATTAGTTAGAGTGGTTCACTAGATCACTCTGTTCTTATTGCCTAACTTTGGTACTATAGTTTTATGCATCATATGTTGCCACTGTAGTTCTTCCGATGTGCATATTTATAAGCTGTCTAAGACACATAGAGAAACCACAACTTGAGTAGACCCTGGTGAGAGGGGTTTGGGTTGATATTTTAGCAACAACCATCCATCGAGTTCTCTTTGGTCCAGACTGTATTACCCAAGCATCCTCACTATAGTGTGACTACAGATTGAGAATCACACATGACAAAAATATTATGAGGGAAGCTAATAATAGACATAAGAGAGTTTAGATGGATAGTTTAATTGCAGACTAAATTTCACCTTTAGTTTATGAGACCTCTTGGATTGAGGGATAGGGCATGATAAAGACGGCATCATTGACTTTTGCTGCTAAGTTTTGGTCATTTATCATCATATATAGACTATTCCTAACTGTTTCAAATAATGCATTGATTTAAGAGGGAGCCATATTGATTGCTAATATGATATCTGCTATGATATTGACTTTTCATCCATCCTTCGGCACAATATTGATGATAGATCCTTTAGATAGTCAATGAATTTGTTATTTCCTTTTCTTAATTAGAGATTGTCTGATGATGTTGGTGTACTAGAGATATTGATAGTTAATGATAGAGTATAGGTGATAGCCATTGCACAGAAAAAAAATGATGAAGGATCCAACATGACCGGACCTTCCCAAGAGACCTAGTTGTCCTGCTATAGTACCTCTATCCTATTTTGAGGGCCCATTAATAACTAACAATCCTAGTGAAGTATAGAGAGATAATGTGGGTGCTGGTATATATTTTATGATAGAGGAGCAGAGAGAGACCCCCGAGCTTAGTACACAGGGTAAGGGGACCCCTGTAAAATCCACATATGCCCCGACTTCTACCTTTGAGATGGTTAGTGTATCTTTAAGGCCCCTTCGCTCATCTACTTCAGCTGTTGTGAAAGATATGACTATGATATCTCATGAGTTCTTGTCGAGCTTAGTGGACAGTCAGATATCCACTAATACATAGTTATGTATTATTAATACTAAGTTTGCTACTCTATTTAGGAAAATCCATCCATCGGCTCGAACAAAAATAGAGATAGAAGAGTCTATAAGGGATATTGCATGCAAAAATGCTATGTAAGAGTTACGTGTTGAGTTATAGGCATGTATTGATGTTTTTGAGAGATGTGTTGTAACCCTTGTAGAAATTAAGACACTAAATCTAGGCCATATGAGGGTAGAGGTGGATACCTTGTGCACAAAAGTACACGCTCTTATAGAGAGCTATATAACAGTCCCTCCAAAAGTCATACCTCCTATGGTTAAGATATCACCTCTGCATGGGCCTAGAGACTTTGATTTATTTATGAAATATGATAATGAGGTCCTAATAAGTGGGACCAAGAGGGGAAACATAAAAAATCTATAGGGTCCTAATATCCCATATAACAAGGCCTTAAAAATGGCCAGACATGAGTCAGTGCAGTTATTGAGAGGTAGAGCCATGCTAAGATCAAAGAGAGTGCATCTTCTAGTAGTGCACCATACACCACCACTACCTCCGCCAGTGGAGATAACCCTATCAGGGGATGATCATAATACGAACAGTTAGTGTGTTCGAAGTATGTCCTCATTTCCTTTGTTTTATGATATTTTAGTGTATTGGGGATAGTGTGTGGTCTTTTAGTAGGGGTGTGGTATATCATAGAAATTGGAAGTTTTTATTAGTATGGTTCTTTTCCTATCGGTCGTGGTATAGTTGTAGCACCAGCATATTTAGGGTAAAATTTATTTTTATAGTGTTTTTGTTTCGTATTATGTTCTATTTTATGTAATTAGGACATTTTAAAATATTTAGGGAAGTTGTAATGTTTTAGATTTATTTATGAGAAAAAATGGTACACTTCAAATATTTTGTTTTAGAATTGAGTAAATGTATATTTTTATGGGAAATATGGATCTTATTATGGCGTTAGGATTAAGGACATGATAATCATTTGCTAGCAATTTCATGAACCAAATAGGCATTATCTTGTAATATTGATTCTTTGTCATGTGTGTGTGAGATACAACTTCATTCTTTGCGTGTAAAATTCAGAACATGCTCGGTTAGTCTTTCCTAGGTTGTAGGATAGTTGGTTAGGAAAGGCTCATAGGTTATTTTGATGTTAGTTCATTTTTAGCCTAAGTTTGGGCCTTATATCCTATTTTTATTTTTACATCTTTCACCTTCCCATTTATGCTGCTCTAACATATTTTTGGCCTATTTCTCTTTGTACATTAAGCACGTCAACTCAGTTGAATTGCTAAGGTTGAGGGTCTTATCATTGGGGTGTGTAATGTAAAATGGGTATGAAGAAGAATAAAATGAGAGAAAATGGATGGTAGAGATGATGTGGAATAAAAAGAAAAGAAAAATTATCTAAAAAGTGAAAAGGAAAGAATAAAGATCACACACAACCTGAATGTGCAATAAAAAGTAAAAAGGGAGAAATAAGGATAGAATAAAAAGAAAGATAATTAAGGAGTGGACCCCACAGTGAGTATAGCACCAAGAATGCTTAGATAACTGATATCTATATGTACCATACCAGCTCCCAAACCTATATTACAAGCCCAATAAAGTCCTATAGTGATCCTAACTTGATTGTTCAAAAACTAAGGTAAAGAAAATAAGGGCAAGGGTATGATAATTGATGTACATTGGTTGGAACTTCTCTTTTAAGTGTGAGTGTCTCTTGACAAACCCTGCATTGATATGGATTATGTCATAGGAGTAAGTGGGACTTATTTGTTTTAAGTGAACATAAGTCATATTATTGGCCGCTTACTTATTTTAGGTTGTGTATCTTGTATATACGTGCATAATTGTCTATTGATAATATAATGCCATACCTTGACCTCGGTGTTTCACATTGTTGTGCTTCATACTTATACACAATTGGTTTTAAATGGTTAAAATAGGAGAGGGTATTGTGGTTTGAGCTTAAAGTGTTGATTAATTATCTTGGATAGCTTAGATTCTCCTAGTTAAGCGCCATGTTTTATTTTATTTTGTTTTGTTTTGTTGTGTTACCGGAGGATGTGGAGATTTTGCTAAAGAGATTTTTCTATGTTGACGCTTAAAACTATTAAAATATGCATGTTTCTTAGGGTATTTTGTTAGATATGATATATTTTCATATGTTTAGCAGTAAATTAGGTTTTGGATGCTATGTTCAAGAAAATATGAAACTTTAGCAATTTTAGGCATTTATGGCATTAACCGAGTGTGTGTGACTAAAACAGATACCATAAGATAAAGTTTAGAAGTTTGGTTGAGGGGATGAGAAGAGCTGACACTTACCTCTGTCTATATGTCGGCTGCATGTAGCATGTTTGTTCCATATGTGACTATACAAGAATTAAAGATTTAGAGAGTGCAAGAGCTGAAGAAAAAATTTTGGTACTTACCTATGTCGACATGTGGACTACATGTGGTCAAGGTAAGTACCAAAAGTCTTGAACAGTGCAAGAACTAGCACTTACTTGTGTTTACATACAAACCGCATGTGGTCCAAGTAAGTGGACACCGACCTTTTTTGTCTTTTTTTATTCAAGCTTTTCCTCATGTAATATAAATACCATTTATATGTTTCTAGTAAAGGTTACACACTCTTGATACTCAAAATCATATATTTGATTCTGAGATCCATCTTTAGTCTTGTAATTATTTTTTATTGATTTTGGTTATTTGCTAAGTTAGAGTTTTGGGTTTTTCATTTATTGATGTTGTGTGATTTTTGAATGTCTTCAACTATGAATTCTTTTAATCGTTACACTAGAATGAGTAACTAATCTCCCTTAGCTAGGGTTGTGGAAACCCTGGCTATATAATAAAGTAGGGAAATGTTCAATCCTTCTAGACTTTTGTTTTTGCATGTATTGGGGTTTTCCTTTCTGTTATTGATTTCTTAACGGGTGTATACGTTAGGATCAAATCTCTATTCACTACGAACCCGAGAGTGATGTCGATATTAGGAAAAAGAAATCACAACGGTGATGTGGGGTTAATTGTTAAAATAAGCTTACTTGTACTATCTTCTTAAGCTAGTTAACTACTATCTAATCAACTTAAAACTGAGAGTAGATAGTTATAACTAGGTTCCAAGGTAAGGGTTATTAATTAAACACTCTCAAACTAAGAGGAGATGAGTGAAATTTACCAAATTATGTCGAGAGGCAATTGGTGATACCTATCTTACTAGTCTCTACGTGCATAGCAGTTACATAGTTGGATTAAGCATGAGAAGCTTACTGAGTTAGAATCTAGGGGGAACACAATCCTCGTGTTTCACTACAACTAAAATACTACCATATTTAATATTAGTTACTTGTTCATTATTGTCAGTACAAACCACCAAATCAACTTTCTAGTTTTGACCATTGATTACAATAGTTAAGAGCCATAATTCCACGTATTCCCTTTGGATTTGACCCCATCCTTTGGTGGATTACTATATTATATAGTGACTGTATATCTTTAGATTAAAGGTATAGCTTGGGTGTGATCAGTAATAGGCATAATAGAAATATCAGGCTAGCTCACTGTTCTGGCTATGTTTTGTTCTTAAAGATCCGTATAGACACCATACAATTGTAACTTGAGTCGTAACTTGGGAAGTAAGCTCAGGATTTCTTAGAGACCAACACATGGGGTATTTCATAGGCCTTTGGCCTTAGAGGCTCAGTATTTAGCTAACCAGATGGTTAGACTTTATATTTTGACACGGGTGTGTTTGGTATTTGTCATGGCTAGGTCTTCTTTGATTTAGCAGATTTGAGCTCATCAGTTTTCTGATGTTGGATTGAGGTTGATTTTTTTTTAAGATGTTAAGTGGTAAGGATAAGAAAGCCTCTCTTGATGCAGATAGTTTTTTGAGGATTGGGGTTAAAGTTTGATCTTGGAGGAGGCCCATTTTTCTAGATATTCTATTCATCCAGTGTGACAAAGATGCATTTAGATTTGAGGTAGCATTACTAGCTGGATGGTATAAGGTATGATTTAGCAGATTTTGTGGCTCATTACCTGTATTGTCACTAGGTAAAGGCCAAGCATATGACAGCTGGTGGTTTAGTTAAAAGATTACCCATTCTCGAGTGGAAGTGACAACATATCTAAAACACCCAGAATTTGACCCGTAGAAATTTCCTAGGTTTTGAACTCTCTGGACATCATACGACTCAAGATTACTAGCCGTATGATAAGAATACAACTTAGTAACCCACGCCATATGATAATAATGTGTGGTAGATCATTCATTATCCAAGGTACGACTAGACTCCATATAAGTCATATGTAGATGATATTAGAAGGTAGTGTAAATAGTATGATTAACAGTTTTAAGCCCTTTAGATACTATCTGGGGAATAATTTAGTGGGACTACTCGTATGATAGGGTATAAGTGAGGTACCCAAACCGTACCCATCTGCATTTATTTTTCAACTTTTAACCTGAGGGTATTTTGGATAT
This sequence comes from Capsicum annuum, assembly GCF_002878395.1. Taxonomy (NCBI): domain Eukaryota; kingdom Viridiplantae; phylum Streptophyta; class Magnoliopsida; order Solanales; family Solanaceae; genus Capsicum; species Capsicum annuum. Next base: position 1,461,322 of record NW_025896076.1, on the reverse strand, counting down.
TTCCCTCTTAACTACTTTTGTACTCACAACTTAAAAAACTATTGGGACTTTATTTACACTATTATTCTCAATGAAAAATACTTTAAACAATATCATATCTCTCTTAAGTTTTTGGTTCAAGAAAGATGCTAGGGTTTCCTCAAGGTGATTCATTAAGGGGTTTTAAAGAGCAAATCTCTCCATCTTCTTTAGTATCTAAGGTGTGTTACTCCTTCCTCATTGTTAGTTCAAAATAAAATCATGTTTTCATGGATGGTTTTCATAGTTTTATTGTTGTATATTTGGGTTTTGAAATATGTGTTGGGGGTTTTAGTTACTAATGATTGCATAATGTTTTTACTTATGGTTATTATGTTATATTTATGGTTTTCACTTTTGTAGTTTTGGTTGCATATCAATGGTCAATTGGTACTTGGTTTTAGTTAGGGAAATTGTATGCCCTCAACATGTGTGATAAAATGCCTATAAGAATGGTTTTGTTACATAGTTGTACTTTCATTGAAAACATTGCATCGCATAATATTGTAATGGAATGTAAAGTTGGTTTGGGTGGTTTAAATTTCTAAATAGTAAGGCCTTGGTAGCTATGGCTTTGGTTTAAATAAAAAACCTTGAGCGGGTACATGGGTTTCCTCCAAGTAATTTTAATAATGGAAACTACGGGGTAAATAGGAGTCTCTAAGTGTAGGTTAGTGATGTTTCTTAGATGCTATAGTCGGCATGATGATACCACTCATAATAAATTGGTTATTAATAACGATTGTGATAGGTAACCGTGAAGGTGTAAGTCCGATGGACGGACACTGGAAACTCATACTTGTTGATCTAAAGATTGGTCATGGTGACCATATACTTGTGGGTTATGCGGGAATCCCCTAAGTTATACTTGTATATATGTATCATGGAGGGTGAAAGGTACATGGGAATCCCCAACCCCTATGATATCTCCAGTTCGTATGGCTACAACCACTAGGGCCTATTCAGGGGTAATACTAGAAAAATATAACCCGTGGATGGTATTAGGATGATTAATATACTCAAACCTAGGTTAATGGTTTTAAATACATACTAAATCCGGTTTTCTATCCAGGCATGGATTTTATATATATATATACATACATATATATATGAATATAATTATACGTGGATATTTACTTAGTTTTAAATGTTGACATTATTTTATCCTTACTCCTTTTGCATGCTAGTGTTCACCCGTCAACCCATATTTGGGTAAAATATCAGCATATGATATAGGAACCGGCCATACTACTCCTCTTGCTCATAGGCTGGATTCGGGGGTAGCTTGTGTCAAATTAAAATGGTGAGCTTCTATATTTTTGAAGGCTCTTTTTCACGTTATGGATTTTTCTACATACTTTGGTTATTTCTTTGATATTTGTTTTATGTATGGTTGGGGGCATGTCCCAATCGGAAATTATTTTACTATTGGATAGAGGCTTTGTGTGACTACTATAGGCATGAACGCTGTCGGTATTGGTGTTAGCCTTTGGATTCATATTGGTATTAGGGTAGATATCATTTTGTTGTATTTGACTTATGGTTGTTCTATTCTATCTTTTTATATGTTTGGAATTCATTTGATATAAGGTATAAGGAGGTAATGGTTAGCAGTTGGGGTGGTCTCTAGTCCCGAGTAGGGCTTGAGTAGCCTAATTCAATAAGGCCCTTGTTCAGGTCGGGTCAGATTGGTATCTGAGCCCTAGGTTCATGGTCACTTTGGAGCCCATAAAAATCGTGATAAGTAGAGTATTTTAAAGATGTCAAGTGCACCACACTTATAAGTGAGAGGTTACAAGGCATTTAGGGATGCTTTTCTTTCCTGTGTTCTTTTTTAAAGTTGTAGAGTTTAAGGTCCTAAATTATCCTCTACTTCTTATTTTTTAGTTTTCGGATCATGCCTCGATGATCTAATGCTCATAGAAATTTCTCTGTCTCAAATGGGGATGATGTTAATGGGATATTCTCTACTTATAGAGTCTAGACTCGGTTTAGGATTCCAGTTCTAATTGTTCAAGAGTTCCACCAGTTCCATCTAGTCCTCCTCAAGCTCTCCAGGATACGTGATGAATGGTTAGTTTCTTCAGTTGATTCATATGTTAGCTCACTTTCTAACTTCTAAAGATAAGCATATTACATCTACTAGTACATATTCTGAGACAACAAGGGTTGGACATTTCATGAGGATAATTCCTTAAACTTTTCCTGGTGTTAAGGTGGAGGAGGATCTTTAAGGTTTTTTGGATGAGATATAGAAATTTTATTGAATTATGCATACCAAGAATATGGAGGGAATGGAGTTTTAATCCTATCAGCTGAAGGACATGGCTACCAATGATATGAAGAATGGTATCAAATGAGGGGTGACAGTGCTAAGGCAACTCTAAGGAAGGATTTCTTGAATGCTTTCCTGGATTACTTTTTTTCTCAAGAGTTGAGGGAAGCAAAGGCGAAGCAGTTTGGTAATATGAGACAAGTGAAGATGTCAACCAAGGAGTATTCCTTTAACTTTCACCAGTTATCTTAGTATGTTCTGAAGATTGTGTCTAATATATAGGCTAGGATGAGAGAGTTTAGTTTGGGATTGTCTCGTGAGTGCATCTTGGAGAGTAAGGCTTCATCATTGATCAAGGACATGGATATTTTAAGTTTGGTTATGTACATGCAGCAGGTAGAGAAAGAGAAGAAGAAGCAATTTTGAATAGTGAATATGAAGGGCAAGAAGTTTAAATTCCCTTCCAACAATAGAGTTGCAGGGATGGGGCAAAATGGCCTAGGAAAAATTGGGGCAACTTTAAGTCTTACTCGACAGCTAGTACTCGCTACCCAAAGCCGTTGGGTGATAAGTATCTCAAAGATTGAAACAACTTTAAGGCATAGGGTTCTCAATCAAATCCATCATATTCTCTCTGTAGGTTTTATGGTAGATTGCATTAGGATTTTTGTTATGAGGGAAGGGACAAGTACTTCAACTTTGGTCAGCCAAGATACATGATCAAAAATGGTTCTGTTGGTACGGCCGCCTCTAGGGAAAATAAAGTTTCAGTTGCTTCATCATCAGCCCCACCACCAAAGGGTTCATTATCTAGTTTTGGAATTGGTTGGAATTATCTATATGCTCTCACTACCTAATAAAGGTCGAAGGCATCGCCTGATGTCTTGACTGGTACAATGAAACTCTTTTCCCATGATGTATACTACACTCTCTCTTATATGACCCCATTTATGGTTGTATATTTTGGTTTTGGTCCTAATGTTATTTTGGCCCCATTTTTTGTTTCTACCCTAGTTGGTGACTCTGTTATTGCTACAAGGGTCTATAGAGGGTGTGTGGTATCTATTAGTAGTAAAGATACTTTCATGGATCTTTTTGAGTTAGATATGGTGGATTTTGATTTCATATTAAGTATGGATTGGTTACACTCATATTATGCATCTCTAGATTGTTAGACCCATAAGGTTGTCTTCAAATTACCTAATGAGGCTGTTATTAAGTGGAAGGGCGGTTCTTTTGCTCCTAAGGTGTAGTTTATATCATATATTAGATCTTGGAGACTAATCTTCAATGGATGTCTCTATCATTTAATCCAAGTTAAAGATTCTAGCTTCTAAGGTCCTTCTTTGTATTTCGTTGTGGTGGTAAATGAATTTGGTGTTTCTCCTGATAAAGCTATTGAGTTTGGGATTGATCTTATTCTGGACACTAGTCCAATATTTATTCCCCTATATAGAATGACTCCAGCTGAGTTGACGGAGCTTAAGGATTAACTCAAGGATCTCTTAGATAAGGGTTTCATCCATCCTAGTGTGTCCTCTTGGGGTGCACCAATGTTGTTCATGCATAGGAAAGATTGTTTTGTTCGGATATGCATTGATTACTGGCAGCTGAATAAGGTGAAGTTTAATAACAAGTATCCTCTTCAAAGGATAGATGATTTATTTGATCAGTTGTAGGGTACTAAGTTTTTCTCCAAAATTCATCTTCGTCCATGTATCATCAACTTAAGATAGGGAGGTGGTTAACCCTAAAACTTTCTTACGTACCCTATAAGGGAATTTTGAATTCTTAGAGATGTCGTTTGGCTTGACTAATACCCCTAAAACATTTATCAATATGATGAATAGGGTATTTTTTCAATTCCTAGATCTATTTGTCATTGCCTTCATTGATGACATCCAAATATATTCTAAGAGCGGCATGGATCATACGGATCACCTCCAAATTGTGTTGTAGAACTTGAAAAAACAGCAGTTGTATGCAAAGTTCTCAAAACATGAGTTTTTGTTGAACGTTGTCACTATTCTAGGTCATATCATTTCTAGTGAAGGGATCATTATGGATCCGTAGAAGGTTGCAGTAGAGAAGAAGTAGCCTAGACCCAGGACTCCAACCGACGTAGGGAGCTTCTTGGATTTTGCTAGCTATTATAGGAGGTTTGTGGAAAGTTTTTCGACTGTAGCTGCCCCTTTGACTAAGTTGACTTAGAAGAAGGTAACATTTTTGTGGTTTGACGACTATGGGGGGAGTTTGGAAAAGCTGAAGGATAAGCTGACTTTTGCACCTATTTTGACTTTTCCTAAAGGGCATAGATGGGTTTGTGGTCTACTATGTTACATATCGTATGGAACTTAGTTGTGTTCTGATACAATATTTAAAGGTGATAGAGTATGCTTATAGACATTTAAAGGTGCATGAGAGGAGTTATCTGACTCATAATTTTGAATTTCTAGCAGTGGTGTTTGCATTGAAAATCTGCCGTACTTGTATGGGGTGTATGTCGATGTATTTTCTAATCATAAGAGTCTGCAGTAGGTGTTCACTCAGAAAGAGCTTAACCTCAGTCAAAGGAGATGTCCAGCTTCTCAAGGATTATGATATGAATGTTCACTATAACCCAGGTAAATCTAACGTGGTTGTTGATGCTATTGTAGGTTATTTATTGGGAGTATAGGTCTTGTGGATAAGGAGAAGCAGGAGTTAGTGAAGGACATTCACCATTTGGCCAACCTTGGGGTTTGATTTTTAGACTCCGAGATTGATGGTGTGTATTTGTAAGAAGTGGCGCGGTCATCTATTGGTGCTGAGATCAAAGAGAAATAAGTGTAAGATATTCTCTTAATGAGGATCAAGGGTGATATAGTTGGGAAGAAGGTGATAGACTTTGAGATTAGTGGTGATGGTTCCTTGCGGTACCAAGGGATATTATGTGTTACTAATGTATATGGTTTGCACAAGAGGATCTTGGTTGAGGCGCATGATTCGCGCTATGTTGTTTATCCCCATTTGTCAAAAATGTATCATGACCTTAAGGAGATGTATTGGTGGAACAATATGAAGCGATATCTAGCCAACTTTGTGCCTAAATGCATTGTGTATTAACAAGTAGAATTTAAGCATATGATGCTCGGAGGACTGTATGAAGAAATTAAGCTGCCTGAATTAAAGTGGAAAGTAATAAAAATGGATTTCATTACCAGTCTTCCTCGATCACAGAACAAATTTTATTCGATATGGGTCATAGTGGATAGGATGAAAAAGTCGGCTCACTTTTTTCCAGTGAGGACTAAGTTCTCAATTGAGGATTTTGCAAAGTTATACCTCCAAAAGATTGTAAAGTTTCATGGGGTACCTATTTCTATCATCTTTGATCGTGGTACGCAGTTACTCTCTCACTTTTAGAAGTTATTTCAGAAAATATTGGGGATTAAGATGAGTCTGAGTACTACTTTTCACCTGCAGTCAGATGGCAAGAAAAAAGTACTATTCTAATGTTGGAGGATATGCTTCGTGCATGTGTTATTGAATATTATGGTAGTTAGGTTGAGCACTTACCTTTTGTGGAGTTTTCTTACAATAGTAACTACCACTCTATCATTAGAATGTTTCAGTTTAAGGCCTTATATGGTAGGAGGTGTAGCTACCGATTGGGTGGTTTGAGGTTAATGAAATTAACATATTTGGACTGGATTTGGTTCATCAGGCTATGGAAAAGATGAAGGTGATTCGATATAGGCTTAAATCTTCCTAAAGTTGCCAAAAGTCCTATGCAAATATTAGGAAATAGGACCTGGGGTTTGAGGTAGGAGATAAAGTGTTCATAAAGGTGTCTCCCATGAAGGTTGTGATGCCATTTGGGAATAAGGGGAATCTTAGTCCCTGATATGTGGGTCCTTATGTGATTGTGAAAAAGGTTGTCAATATAGCATATGAGTTGGAATTGCCTTCAAGTCTGAGCTTCAGTCATCCGGTATTCCACATTTCTATGTCGAGGAAATGTATTGGTGATCCATTGCTAATTGTGGCTATCGAGGATATTGGTATTTTGGATTCCCAATCTTATGATGAGATCCTTATTGATATCTTAGATCATAAAGTTCATTGATTGTGGACCAAGGATGTGGACTCGATAAAAGTGTTATTGAGGAACCATAATATGGAAGAGGCTACTTGGGAAGAAGAAGAGGACATGAAGTCCAAGTGCCAATTCCTTTTTTTTGCTCCAGTAATTCGTGCGGAAGGCATATGTTCTTTATAACATTTTGTATTCTAACTCAGATAAACGAAAGATTAATTTCCTTGCATCCTTATTTTCTATCTTAAGGGTAATAGTAGAGACATCTAGGGGGGTAAATCATATTTTTACTTCCTTGTTCCATCATTCAGGGATGAATAATCCAAGTGGGGGAGAATTGAAACACCATGAGTTTGACCCTTTGAAATTTTTTGGGTTTTGAACTCTCTGGCCATCATATGACTAAAGCTTACAAGACGTATTATGTAGGTCAACTTAGTAGACCGAGTCGTATGTTAATTAGTGTGTGGTAGGTCATTCACTGTCCAAGGTAATACTAGAATCCATACGATTCATATAGAGATGAAATGAGAAAAGTATGGAAAATCATATGGTTAATAGTGTTAAGAACTAGAGATATTGTCCAGGGTATGAGTTAGGGGTACTACTCATTTGATGGGGTACGAGTGAGGTGCCCAAACGTACCCACCTATACTTATTTTTAGCTTTTAAGATGAGGGAATTTTGGATATTTCCCCTCTTAACTTCTTTTGACCCCATGACTTATTAAAGTACTGGTACTTTATTTACGCTATTATATCAAAAACACTTTAAACTCTCTCAAATCTATCTCAAGATTTTGGTTCAGGAAAGAGTCTAGGGTTCCATCAAGGTGATTCAATTAGGGGAATTAAACAGAAAATCTCTCTGTCTTCTTTAGTATAAAAGGCATGTTACTCCTCCCTTATTGGTAAAACTAAAGTCATCTATTCATTGATGGTTTTCATAGTATTATTATTGCATTATTTAGGTTTTGAAATATGTGTTGGGTGTTTTCATTACTGAAGGTTGGATAATATTTTCCCATGTTTTAATGGTTTTCATCTGATATTTATGGTTTGAACTTATGGTTGCATGGAAATGGTCAATTGGTACTTGGTTTTGGTTCTAGAAACTATATGCCCTAATCATGTTTGATAAAATTCCTATAAGAATAGATTTGTTACCTAGTTGGACTTTCTTTGATAACTTTGTATTGCATAATATGGTATGGAACTTAAAGTTGGTTTGGATGGTTTTAATGGTTAAATGGTAAGGCCTTGGTGTCCATGGCTTTGGTTTAAATGAAAAGTTTACGGGTTAGAGTGAACCCCTAAGTGATTTTAATAATGGAAACTACGGGGTACATTAGAATCCCTAAGTATTGTCTAATGATGTTGTTTCAAGATATGGTCCATATGACGATACCACTTACTTATTCCTTGGTTATTAGTACATGTAATTTATGGTTTGGTTGTGTGGTAAAGGTTTTAATTTAGCAATAATGGCGGTTTGTGATAGCTAACCATGAAGGTGTGAGTTCGATGGATAGACACTGGACACTCATGTTTTCGGACATGAGGATTGGTCATGGTGACCATATACTTCTGAATATAATGGGAATCCCCTAATTTACACTTGCATATATGTATCATGAAGGTCGAAGGGTATACGGGAATCCCCGACCCCTATGATATCTTTGGTTCGTATAGGTACACATACTGGGGCTCGTGTAGGGTGTAACATTGGATCCATATATACCGTCGGTAGTCTTAGGACAGTTAAGCTATGCAAACCCAGGTTAAATGTTTTAATTGCATGCTAAACTCTATTCCCATTCCCAACATGGATTATATATATACATATATACATATATATATATGTATGTATCTATGTATGTATGAATGTTATTGAACATGGTTATATACTTGGGCCCTCGGGTTGATCTTAGCACATCGTTGTAACTTTTGTAAGTAAATTCTAAATTTATTTATGAATAATACAAAGACTTTTTCTCTTTCTTCTATGGAGATGTATGGCTAAGATCCCATAACTAGGGTTATGGGAGCCTTGATGTGAAAAACTGACATTGGATAAACCCTTCTTCATTTTAAGGACTTTTCTTGGTTGCAAACTTGAAAGATGATCCCAAGAACATCAGTTGTTCGAATAGAAAAGTGATTGTTGGGAAAAGAAATGGTTTACATAGAATCTAGAGGCTTTAATCTTTAGATTAATTGCAAATGCCTTAATAGTATTGACCTACATGAGAAAGTAGTTGAATAATCAATGCGTTCTTTAAGTTCGATAGAATTAAAGGATAAAATATCCATTTAGGTTGAGAAACTAATAGGTAAACAATAGAATTCAACTACTTCTTCAATTGATGTTATTAATTGGAACTCTAAAGTGATTCACAACCCTAGCTGTTGAAGCATATCGGTAACCATAACTCTAGTTTGTTTAATATCATTGATTACTACTTGCTAAAAGAATCATTATTGGGAACAACTCTGTTGCAATTATTTAGATTATAATCCATAAATGAAAACCCCTTTTAGTCAGGAACCTTTGATCAACAGTCTGATAACAATAATAATATTTAGTGAACAAGGTATTCCCTTTGGGATTCGACACATAACCTAGTTAGGTTCTATATTTGACAACGATCGCTTACTCTCTCGTAAGAGGTGTAATTTTGGTATGTCAAATTTTGATGTCGTTATCGGTAAATACGGTTGTCAATTAAGTTTGTGTTTGTTAATTGACCTTTGGTCAGGTTTCCCAAATTTTACCTTTGTTTGTTGTTGTTTTTTTTGTGCAGGGTGATTATTGTGTGTGCCAAGTACACAGAGATCGGGTGCACTATTATTACAAATACATTCGAAACAACATTTGATAGGCAACATGGTAGACCCCTAAGAAGCTGAAAGACTAGCCATTTTGGATAGAGCTCAACTTAATTAGCAGAATGACGGCCAACCAACGCGTCGTCCTAATTCTGATAATGATGATTTAGGGGTTGAGTTTTTAGATCCTGTCAACCTAGGGCCTGCAGAGAATATGGCTGCACTAGTGAATCAGAATATAAAATGGAACATCCGATTAGGGCGAGGAAGGATCGACAATCAGTACAATTTAATCTTAATGATGAGAATGATGGAATGGATAGAGAACGTACAACCGGAGCTATTATTCATCCACCTCTAGCATCTGGAGCTAAATTCAATATTACCAGTACGATAATTCAACTCCTTTATCATAAGGGGTTGTTCGGTAGTCTTTCGGGAGATGATCCTAACATGAATTTGGTGAACTTTATCACCATTTACATGTCTTTTGATAACCCAGGAGTGGGTCAGAATTCTATTTTCTTTCCTTTGTTTCCGTTGTCTGTGTCTAGGGAAGTGACATTATAGCTTAATGGACTGACTCCCAATTCTATAACCAACTGGAGGTAGTTGAAAGAGGCTTTCCTAGAAAGGTTCATTCCACCTTCCAGGAGGGTACAGTTGAGGTATGAGATCAGTAACTTTGGGCAGCTTCGAGCTCTTCATGAGACCTAGGAGAGGTTTAAGAGGAAACTGATGCAATGCTCGAACCATAGTATGACAAATATTCATTTGGCGGAGACTCTCTATAGGGCCTTAATATCTATTACGAAGCCAATTTGGATAATGCTGCAAGAGGGCCATTTGTGGATCTTACTTTTTTAGAAGCCTCTGAGATGCTCGATAGGATGATCAAACAATAAAGAGCTTGGTATACCAGGGATTCCATGGTAATAAGCCTTATTGTGTCTATTGGTATGACTGTAGAACAATGCAAAAATGAGGAGGAATATGATTAGGATTAGTCACACTTTAAGACATAGATGGATATTCTAACTAAATATTTATTATCTTGAAAAATGGAAAAGGTAAAAGTTGTAGCATCCCAAGGTAGAGATGAATCTAATTCAAAACAAGAGGCAAACTATCTGAATAATCAAGGGGTTTTCTAGGAAATAGCCAAGGAAATCAAGGTCAGTACTATCACAACAAGGCTAGCTAGATGGATAGGTATCAAGGAAACTCGAAGAGCAAAACTGACAGGAGTTGACTATATGTAACTCTTAGAAGCTGAAATAATAGTACAACAAGTTCTTGCAAAATGTCCATGTAGAACATGATGGAGAAGCTATTAAAGGGAGTTGAGGCTACCAACTCTGGGGTGACTACTATGAAGAGTTATTTGTCTTTCATAAGTTAGTTGGTAAACTCACACTCTATTTCTATCAAACAGTTGGAGTAGTAAATGAGCTAACTCTCAGCAATATTAAATCAGAGGAATAGTAGATCTTTGCCAAGTGATACAGTTCAGAATCCTCGTAATGATCTCTCTTACATGGCAGTTAACACATGCAGTGGTAAGGTATTACCAGGCCCTTTTATGGGCAAAGCTGTGATTGAAGAAAATGTTGAGCATGAAGAAAGTGATCTAGTGGAGTCTCAGTAATTGGATGGTATTGACATTCCTTCTAATCATCAGCAGGATTATGAGTTAGAAAAAGTGAAAGACAAGGAAATGGAAGCAGTGATGACTAATCTCCCAAAACCACCGCTTCCCTTCCCTCATAGATTGAAGAAGAAGGCCGATGATATAAAGTTTTGTAAATTTATGGCAATGTTGATGTAGCTGACAGTTAATGTTCCTTTGGTGGAGAAACTTGAGCAGATGCTAGGATATACTAAATTTATGAAAGATCTTATGAAAAAGTAGAGAGCAGTAAACTACGAACCGGTGGATGATATCGACTATTGTAGTGCTATCTCTATAAGATCCTTAGTGCAGAAGAAGGAAGACCCAGGATCATGCACCATCCCTTGTACCATTGGGTCTCCTGATTTTGCTAAGGCCTTATATGTTCTGGGAGGAAACATTAATCTGATGCTGCTAGCTATTTATAAGAATTTAGGTTTGGGGGATCCTACACCCAGAAACATGTGATTTGTGATAGTGGAGAGATCAGTGAAGTGGCCTATGCCAATATTATATGATATGCCAGTAAAAGTGGCTAGTTTCATATTTCTAGCAATCTTTGTTATTTTGGATTGGGAGGTGGATTTAGAGGTACCCATAATCTTGTGTGGACCTTTCCTTGCAACCAAAAGTGTGCTTTTGATTTGCAAGCTAATGATCTCTTATTCAGGTTGAATGATGGTGTGGTCCGATTTGATGTTTGGCAATCTATTAAGTAGCATACGGAGATGAGCATGTTCTCTATTGTTGATGTAATTTATGAAAATGAGCAAGAAGTGCTGATAGAGAAAAAAATTATTATTGAGCACTTAGTTGCAGTTCTGATGAATTTTGATAGTGAAGGCATTGAAGAGTATAAGGAGACTATTTGTGCTTTAACGGGAATCGGATCATACTCTTAGGCTCCTAAGAGACTTGATCTAGACCTTAAAAATTGCCCAACACTACTGGCTAAGCCGTCTATTGAGGATACATCATTGTTGGAGTTGAAGAGATTGTCAGGCCATCTCTGATATGTGTTTTTAGGTAGTGGAAAAACTTTACCTACTATCATTGCGGCTAACTTGACTGATCAGAAAGTAGATGCACTTATTTCTATGCTTTGGAGGTTTAAAAGGATGATAAGATAGACTATCACAGATATTATTGGCATCCTTCCAGTTATTTTCACTCATAAAATTCAGTTGGAGGAGGACTGCACACAAATAATTGAGCATCAATATTGTCTTAACCTGCCTATTCAAGAGGTGGTTAAGATCGAAATCATCAAATAGCTTGATGCAGGAGTTGTATATCCTATTTTTTATAGTAAGTGGGTAAGTCTTGTACATTATATGCCTAAGAAAAGGGGCATGACTATTGTATCAAATGAGAAGAATGAGTTGATACCACTCAGACCTATCCCTGGGTGGAGAGTTTTCATATATTATTTAAAACTCAACTCATGGACGTTGAAGGACCACTTCCCAATGCCTTTTATGGATCAGATGTTTGATCGGTTGGTGGGAATAGGTTGGTACTATTTTTTGGATAGGTATTCTTATTATAATCAGATTTCTATAGCCCTAGAGGATCAGGAGAAAACAATATTAAACTGCCCGTATGATACTTTTATATTTAAGCGGATGCAGTTTTGATTGTGTAATGCACCTGCTATATTTTAATGGTGTATGATGTCTATTTTATTAGATATGGTTGAAGACACCTTAGAGGTGTTTATGGATGATTGCTCTATGGTAGGTGATTCTTTTGAGCTTTGTTTAATGAATCTTAGTAGAGCCTTGAAGCGGTGTGAAGAATTTAATCTTGTGCTCAATTGGGAGGAATGCCACTTCATGCTGAAGGAGCGCATTGTTGTTGGTCACAAAATTTCATCCAAGTGGATTAAGGTCGACCGAGTTAAGGTCGAGGTCATGGAGAAGCTACCGCCTCCTATCTCAGTAAAAGAGGTGCGTAGTTTACTTGGTCACATGGCCTTCTATCAGAGATTTATAAAGGACTTCTCCAAAATTCCAAATCCACTTTGCAAGGTTGTGGAGAAAGAGACTAAGTTCAACTTTGATGATGATTTCTTGAAGGCATTTGAATGCCTTAAAGCGAAGTTAGTTGACGCTCCTATTATTGTTGCACCGGATTGGTCAAAACCATTTGAGATTATGTGTAATGCAAACAGTGTTGCACTTAGGTCTGTAGTTGGCTAAAATAGGGATAAATTATTTTATCCTGTCTACTTTGCAACAAAAGCGCTGAATGGGGCCCAAAAGAACTACACCATCACTGAATACGAACTTCTGCCAGTGGTCTATGCTTTTGAGAAGTTTTGGACTTATTTGCTAGGAACAGAGGTGGTGGTCCGCACTGACCTTGCAGCCTTGAGATATTTGATGGTGAAAAAGAAAGCAAAGCCAAGGTTGATTAGATGGGTACTACTCCTTCAAGAGTTTCACTTTGAAGTCAAAGATCAAAAGGGTTGCAAAACCCAAGTTGCGGACCACTTGTCTAGGCTGGAAGGGGAGAAAGTAGTTAGAGATGAATTCAAGATTAATGATGCATTTCCAGATGAGGAAATCATGGTTGTTGATCTGGTGAAGATACCTTGGTATGCAGATTTTTCAAATTACATGGTGAGCGAGGTGATTCAGGAGAATCTTTATTTTCATCAAAGAAAGAACTTTCTCCATGATGTGACTCATTACTTCTGGGATGAGTCGTATCTATTTCGGCGATGTGTTGATAATATCATAAGGAGGTGTGTTCCAGAAGTAGATATATTGAGAATCTTTGAAGCATGTCATGCTTCCCCAGTTGGAGGTCACCATATGGGTGACCGTACTGCTAGAAAGGTGCTGCAAAGAAGCTACTATTGGCCGACTTTATTCAAGGATGCATATGAGTTCATGAGAAGATATGACAAATGTCAGAGGCTAGGGTCAATCTCCAAGCGCCATGAAATGCCTTTAACAAAAATAATGGAAGAGGAATTATTCAACGTCTGGGCATTGACTTCTTGGGGCCTTTTGTGAGCTTATATTGAATGAAATACATTCTAGTTGCTGTTGATTATGTATCGAAATGGGTAAAAGCCATTGCTTTGGCTGGAAACAAAGGGAAGATAGTGCTTAAGTTCCTTAAAAAGAATATCTTCTTTCGATTTGGGGTGCCACACACCATTATAAGCGATGGTGGACCTCACTTTTGCAACCGAGTATTTCAAGTGGACTTAGAAAAGTATGGTGTTAAGCAACACAAGGTAGCAACTCCATACCACCCATAAACTAGTGGGAAAGTGGAGATTTCAAATAGAGAGGATCAAAGCCATCCTTGCTAAAACAGTGAATGCTAGAAGACAAGACTGGACTAGGAAGCTGGATGACGCCTTGTGGGCATACAGAACAACTTTCAAGACAACCATCGGCATGTCATCGTACCAATTGGTTTATGAAAAGAAATTTCATTTTCCAATTAGGAGACTGAATTTGAATTGGAGTGAGGCAACGTAGTTGAGATTGGGACAGTTGAATTAGATGGATAAGTTCCATCTCGATGCATATAAAAGGGTAGATCTTTACAAGGGAAAGATGAAGAAATACCAAGACCGGAGAAATGCAAAAATACAGTTTCAAAAGGGTGATTGGATGCTTCTCTTTAATTCCAGACTAAAGCTATTTCAAGGTATGCTTAAATCATAATTGTTAGGTCCATTCCAAGTTAATAAAGTCTACTCATCTAGAGTAGTTGAACTTTCACATGAAGAAGGAAGTGGCTTCAAAGTGAATGGGTAATGACTGAAGTTGTATATCGGTCCATGGACTCGATAAAGTGCATAGCTATAATCTATCTCGATTAAGTCAGAGTAATCGAGATAACTGAGTTGTGCTGCGATATTAAATCACGCGTGAGTGAGAGGCAACACACAAGGTGTTGTTGTAATCATTGCTAGAGTTTATTGGGTATTTTTGTGCATTTTGATATGTTTGTGAAAAATGCAGAAAGGAAGGAGTTCACAGTTAAAAATGAGGTCGATAAAGGGATTGACGGACCATCTCAGGCTTGACGGACCGCCACATGAACCGTCAAAGAAATGGGAAAAATTGAACATTTTGTTTGATGCTTGACGAATGAGTTGGCGGATGGTCAATAACTAGGCGGACCATCATATCTACTATCATATTGAAGTTGAAATTCTGATAACAATCACAACACTTAGTGAACACGGTATTCCCTGTTGAATTCGACACCCAACCTAGTTGGGTTCTATATTTGACAGAAACCCCTTACTCTCTCAAAGGACCGTCGAATCAACCGTCACATTAAAGCAGACTTGCCCAAGTTCTTGGAAGCTGCAACGGCCAACTAGGCAAACCATTGTAAAGCTGATGGACAGTCAAGTGAGCCATCAATAATATCCTAAGTTTGGGTCGGGTTGGTCTATGCTGAACTACTATTTAATGCACAAGAAACCAACCCAAACATATTTGAAAGGATAAAAACAAGTGATTGCATACAGTGACACCTTTCCAAATTATGAAACTGTTCAACTCTTTCTGGATTCAAAGAATCAATTTTTCAAAAGGACGCTCCCTCTCCTTACATTTGCAAGAGAGAGGATTAAATTTTCTGTATTATCAAGGTATGATCGTAACCCTTTTCATCCTTCTTTGAATTGCAAAGCATGAAGTTAATATGTTTTGGTAAAAATAAATTCATTTTTCTTTCTTCTCTTTCCTAGTGTTAATGTTCTGAGTATTGAAGACTGGTATGCATTGTTTTGGAGTGAAGTCTTAGTAACCCATATGTTTAACGTTTCTCTATGCTTAAATGTGAAATTGATGTCATTTATGTGCTAAAAATTGATATTGTACAATAAGTGTTTGACAAAATGCCTAAATAAAAGATGAAACTTGGCGGACCGTCAGACTTACGACGGGCCGCCGAAAGGTCTGTCGCAAAGATCCCTGAGATGGTGTTGCGTATCAACGCACATGCAAGTGTACGTGATCATGAAAGTAATATAATGACTTAGACAGTCAGATATCGTTCCCTCGAGGATCAATAAACAAGAAATTTATTCAATCTTTAGTTCAAGACAATTGAGTATTAAGTGTTTGATTGTATCAAGATTAATATGCTTTTGTAAATAAAATTTAAATTAATATACAAGAAATAATTTATGATGACTAAAGCAAAGTAACCAATGGTTGTAATCAATAATGAGGACGGTTCCAAGGCTGAGGTATTTTGAACAATCATACAATTCACTATTCTATTCACAGTCTAATTGGTTATCAGGTTAATAGTTCACAAGGTTTATGCCACAATCTTAGTCTCTGGACCTCAGATCTTCTACCTATTGAATGTTTTAACTACAACTCCCGCAGAGTTACAACAAATCTTCTAGATTCATGGAGTTGTCTTCCTGCAAGTGAACCAAGAAAGGCTTCTAGGTATATCCCTATCCTAGATGCTAATTCAAATTCCTTATTTTAGAAAAGAATATGAACCTTCCTCCCTAATTTCTTTATTCTAACCTATGATTCTCCTCCCGGATTCACATAGAAATATAAATTTATTCTAATGATGGTCAATCATTAGAATAGTAAGCTCAAGAAATTAAGAACAACCCATCTGATAATCCAAAAAGAAACTATGAATAAGAATATTAAATAGTACTCATGTTCTTAGCCTCAACCCCGGAAATGGGGTGTTTAGCTACTCATGTTTGAATTAACCATCCAAAATAAGTAATAAATCATACCAGAATCAATCCTTGAAAAAGAAATTCAAAGGAATGTTTATGAACCCTAAAAGAGAGAAATTTCTATTTTTTCCGCCGCTACTCTGGTTGACAAAGTCCCCCATAATTATCTTGGATTTTTTCAGTTATAGTTGGGACAAAAATACTTAAAATATTCCTGATTTGTCCACACGGCGCGTCATGCCATGTCTAAGATTGCTATTTTTCATTAAAATCGGGGAAATTGCGAAGCTTTAGTATTCCCAAACAATTGTAAAATGCACCCTCACCGCAATGCGCCACTATCGCGATGAGCCACTGGATTGGGGCAATTGTGAAATGATCATCCTCCACGATGCGCTAAACCTTCAGGTCACCGAATCTGATAAACTAAATTTCTCTGCCATGCAGGGGTTTCACTAACTTTCACTGGAATTCGACCATTGCTATTTTGTTGCTCATCGCGACGTGGAGTGTTTTCAAATGAGTTGTTCTTCTTCTCAACTTCCCTTTTCATCTTAATTTGAGTTCTTTGCATTCCTTCACTACTTCCATATCCTCATTGTATCAATTTATGCACAATTCTTCATGATTTTGCACCTAAAAGTACTAATCATATCCATTAGGCACAAGACGGAATAAAAGCTAAATTATACTTAAGAATTCATACAAAAGTTCTTAAACTAAGTTCAAATCTGGGTGCATATTGGTACTTTGAGCATATAAATATGCCCAAGATTTCAACAATTGCACCATATTTTGTTTTAATTGCCATCGACCTCCTTGTTCAAGCTTCAGGATACTGTTAGTCACAAGGTGCGTAAGTGGAATTTCCACTTCTCGAACAGGTATGGAAACTGGTTGAACAGGAACAGCTGGAGCTAGAATATTTCCAAATTTTGGATTATCAAATATAGGATCGAGTCTTTCTGCCATCGATTCAGCTCTTCGTCTTTGATGAAAAATCACTTCAGGTTCTGCAAAGGGCTCTACTAACACTTTGTCTCTCGCCAGTCCAATATTTAGCTAAACCTGCAAAAATTCATCCACTAAGATCAAGTTGTTAACACTTAAACTTATGATCAAAAACCTAAAATTAAAGCTATTTACTAATTCTATTTGATCCCCGGCAACGGCGCCAAAAACTTGTTGAGTCTCTATGCACACGCAAGTGTACGTGATCATGAAAGTAATATATTGAATTAGACAGTCAGATATAGTTCCCACGAGGATCAATAAACTAGAAATTTATTCAATCTTTAGTTTAAGACAATTGAGTACTAAGTGTTTGATTGTATCATGATTAATATGCTTTTGTAAATAAAATTTAAATTACTACAAAAGAAATAATTTATGATGACTAAAGAAAAGTAAGAAATGGTTGTAATCAATAATGAGGACGATTCTAGGGTTGAGGTATTCTGAACAATCATACAATTCTTTATTCTATTCACAGTCTAACTGGTTATCAGGTTGATGGATCGTAAGGTTTATGCCACAATCTTAGTATCCCGACCTCAGATCTTGTTTCTATTGGATGTTGTAACTACAACTCCCGTAGAGTTAGAACAACTCTTCTAGATTCATGAAGTTTTCTTCCTGTAAGTGAACCAAGCAAGGCTTCTAGGTATATCCCTATTCTAGATGCTAATTCAAATTCCTTATTTTATAAAAGAATATGAACCTTGCTCCCTAATTTCTTCGTTCTATATATGATTCTCCTCCCGGATTCACATAGAAATAGAAATTTATTCTAATGATGGCCAATCATTAGAATATTCAGCTCAAGAAATTAAGAACAACCCATATGATAATTCAAAAAGAAACTATGAATAAGAATATAAAATAGTACTCATGTTCTTAGCCCCAACCATAGAAAGTGGGTGTTTAGCAACTCATGCTTGAATTAACCATCCAAAATAAGTAATAAATCATACCCAAATCAATCCTTGAAATAAAGAAATTCAAAGGAATATTTATGAATCCTAAAAGAGAGAAATTTCTATTTTTTCCGCCGCTACTCTGCTTGACAAAGTCCCCCCATACTATCTTGGATTTTTCATTTTATAGTTGGGACAAAACTACTTAAAATATTCCTGATTTTTCCACCCGCCGCGTCGTGCCATAACTAAGATTTCTAATTTCCTTAAAAATCTGTGAAATCGTGGAGCTCAAGTATTCCCCAATAATTGTAAAATACACCCTCACCGTGACGCGCCACTATCGCAGTGAGCCACTGGATTGGGACAATTGTGAAATGATCATACTCCGTGATGTGCTAAACCTTCAAGTCACCAAATTTGGTAAACTAACTTTCTCTGCTATGCGGGGTTTTTTATAGCCATCACTGGAATTCAACCATTGCTATTTTGTTGCTCATCGCGATGCGAAGTGTCTTCAAATAAGTCTTTCTTTTTCTCAACTTCCCTTTTTTAGCTTAATTTTAGTTCCTTGCATTCTGTCACTACTCTCATATCCTCATTGTATCTAATTGTGCACAATTTTTCATGATTTTACACCAAAAAGTACTAATCATATCCATTAGGCACAAGACGGAGTAAAAGTTAAATTATACTTAAGAATTCATACAAAATTTCTTAAACTAAGTTCAAATCTAGGTGCATATTGGTACTTTGAGCATATAAATATTCCCAAGATCAGATGGCATGGTAGATCATCAATCACCTGACAAACTGCCAGTTCGTCCGTCGTAAGACTCTGAAAATAAGGACTTTCTGGATAAGGTCTGACAACCTAACCGATGGACCATCGCATAATCTATGCACCATCAGGATGACTGTCATGCCAAATATTTCACTACTTCGATTGGTTTTGTGTTGTGAACTCATTCTTTACTTGTTTTTTAGGTATTATAGCACTTAAACTCTCATTGACTAGAGGTGGTGGCCAAGAACGAGAAAGACCCGAAGCTTCTAGGAGTGAGGAAGAACCATCCTTCAACACTCGACAAAGGGACCATACACTTCTAACACTCTCTCATTCTAAAGAGGACAGTGAGAACAGCACCAGCAGTACTAGCTCGAGCCTCGATGAGGCAACGGTAGTCACATCTCATCCCATACTATTTGAGGCCAAAACTGAGGCTACTAATATGAAGGTACAAACTTAAGTGGCTGATGTTGAGATTGAGCCTTAGGATGCCAAATTAATTAGTTGTAAGTGTCCTTGAATAAGGGAGGAATTCAGATGGCAACTCCATTGAGAAAGGAAAAAGTTCTATGATGGGTTAGCACCTGCAGTAAGTAGGCCAATCAAAAGGCCATTCGCTAAGGAGTATTATATTGTAACAATAGAGTTGTACAAATATCCTGAGTTAGAGCGACATTTCAATGAGTATGAATTGGCATGGATGACTAAGCCTCCCAGATTATATAAGCTAGATTTGGTAAGGGAATTTTTTGCTAACTATTTGGTCTTGGCAGAAAAGAATTTTCCAAAGGGCTAGAAGATTTTAGATTTGCCAAACAGGGAGTCTGTTCTAGTTCGGGGAGTTAATATTGGCATATTAGCCTGAACATTTGATAGGATGTTGTTTGGGCCAGACTATGAAGCCCTACCTGCTATTCTAGAACTCGAGTACCGCCTATGTTTTGCATCCACTCAAAGACCCTGGTTGGGTGGGTTGTCTATTGATGATGGTAATCTTTCTTGGGTAAAAAACCCATGTGAGGGCATTGCAAAGTCTTCCCTTAGTTTCATAGCTAAGTTTTGTTGGTCAGTGGCTTGATTAAGACTTATGTCAATTAGAGGTAATGCTAATTTGGATAGTCACCAAGTTGTGCTTGTTGCTAGCTTACTTTCAGGATTGAAGATTAATTTTGGTCAAATCATTGCTGATACGTTTTTTGTGAGAGCACATAAGGTATCCAACGCACAAACAATCCCGTGTTTAATCATGGAGTTATGCAGGAAGGCAGGTGTGCCTCTAATTTATGGGTTAGATAATGACATCTGGGAGACACATAGGCTAGGTATTGAGTAGTCCCAGGATGACTCAAAGTTTGAAATGACGGTCACTTAACCTCCAGTCTATAATACCTAGTTAGCACCAGCACTAGATGCCTCAGAAATTACAATAGGTATACCATTGCTGATTACCACATACATACCACCTGATTATGTGCCATCAAGTATGTCTGTAGCATCAGAATCTGCACCACCAATGGGTGGGGCAGAATTTGCAGAATATAGGTTGATATATGAAAACTTCGCCAAGTCTGTAAAATTACAAAAGAAATTCAAGAAGCAGCTGGACACTTGGGCTACAGAATTCAATCCTTTTGATGATAGAATTGTAGCTAAAGAAATTCATCTATTCTAAGACATTCAGATGAGGATGGATCACATGGAGGAATGAATCAACAAGAGGTTGGATTCAATGTCCATACCAGACTTATCTAAGTTCATGGTAGGGTTTATTAAAGCACAAGCAAACATTAAAGAATACAATAGCAGGCAGCTACTGTAGCCCATTTTTTATCCATCCTTGGTAATGAGTGATAAAGATGAAGGATTTATTTATTTGATGGGAAGACCATTAAAAGACAAGGGAAAGCAACAGGTAGATGAATGTGTTGAAAAGAAAGCTTAAAAAAGAAGAAAAAGAGGCAACGGCACTTGAAGAGTGAGAGCATTATGATCTGAAGAAAGCCTCCAAAAGATAGAGGACAGATGAAAATAGCAAAAGAAAGAAATTAGAAGATAAAGCAGTTGGAGTTTCTACTAGTTCTGCCTCAGTTAGGGGGCTAACTTAAGACCCAGTCTGGGATGTGTTACCTTCGATTCCGAAGGGAGAGTTTATGAGTACCCCCACCACCATGGGGGTCAACATTACAATAGGTAAGGACATTGGAGCCTTACCATATTACAAAGATGCCTCAGATGAATAAGAGGTATTGTATTTTGCCCCTCTGTACATAAAATTTTATGCATTTTAGGACAAAGCATGTATTATTCTTTGGGGGGATGTACTTGTACCATGGGGAGTTATTTTGCTAATATCTTTTCCTACTATGTGCTATCTAGTAGAATCGACATTTTTAGGATTATGTTTAGGATTGCAATTTTCTTTTCCTAAGCTCCATTTGTTATGTCTATTTAAACAATAAAAGTGTCTTTAATTTCTGGACCTTGTTGTATATATGAATGATGAGTGATGTTGGAAAAAGGCTATGGGCACGTAAGTATGATTATTTACTCTAGTCATTTGACATATTTGATCAACCTTCAGTGATTCTGTAACTGACATTAATATGTGAGATGTCCATAAATCATGTGATGGAAATCCTTAGAGCAGTAGAATAAGTTTAACTTAGTTTCCTCTGTGTGTGTGACAATTTTTTTTTAGTTCTTGCATAGTATAGTACCTAGAATTTGACGAGTTCATCGAGGTTGTCTTGTAGTTGATTCGATAGGTAGGATAGTAGGACTCCTTGTACATTTTGTCCACTTAGCCAAAATAATTAACCCCACAGAAAAATAATTTCCATATTTGAACCCTTTTTGAGCTTGTAATAGTTTTCTTCATCACCAATAACCCAAATTAATGCTCTTTAGGGTGTTAACAACTAACTCGGGCCCTATTCCAATATTGGACAATGTGCACCTTAACTTAGGCAAAACGTTTAAGTTGAGGGTGACTATTGTCAAGATGTTGAGCATCTAACAGAAAGTTGGTATAGAACTTAGTTTATAAAGAATTTGGCCCTGATCTATTCAAGATATTATGCACCATAATTGATTGCATCAGCATAAGTTCAGGGTGGTTGATGCTTGAAAAAGGGGGTGTGTCAAAGTGAGGCTGAATAATAGTAATTGTAAATGAGCTAGCAAAATAGTAGCTTGGGTGAGTAAGAATGCAAGGAAAAAGAGGGTTATGTCTGAATGTTGAGTCACTATTACCAAAATTTATCCTCACCTAGCCTGAAGCCTTATTACAAACTTGAAAAAGGCCTGCTTGATCTTGGCTAATCAACTATATAGGAGCATTAGATAGTAAGGGCAAGCCTATGGGTACGTAGACTATGCTTGTAACTTCTTTATTGAGTGTAAGAGTTTAGATTGTGACCACAAAAGATAATGAGTGGTGGATTTAATTGCGGTGAGGGAAATATGAGTTTTACATAGTCTTGCTAGTCTCTATAGGATATGATGTCCATGATTATACGTGTGCTAATATTGAATCAATGTCAGTTGTAGATCCTGATGCGTTGAGCACATATGTGTGAAATGACAAGGGAATGGTTTTACTTAGTCTAATTCAGTAGTTGATTGCCTGTACATGTATTGTTCATGTTTGCAATGTGGTGCTAAGTTGCTTGAGGACAAGCAATTACCTTAAGTGAGGATGTTGCTGTTCCAACTTTTGATGGAACATTTTGCATCTTTTTATTGGGAATTTTTTGTATTTTCAAGCAACAAAATTTGTTTTTAACACTGGGTTTGAGTGTTTTTAGGTTATGGATTAAACCACGGAAGAAACTTGGAAAAA
Organism: Capsicum annuum; assembly: GCF_002878395.1. Taxonomy (NCBI): domain Eukaryota; kingdom Viridiplantae; phylum Streptophyta; class Magnoliopsida; order Solanales; family Solanaceae; genus Capsicum; species Capsicum annuum. The sequence continues at coordinate 1,438,206 of NW_025896076.1, read as the reverse complement.
ATAGCATAAAAGGACCTCTGATGGGCAAACTGGTAGACCACCAGTCATTCGATAGACCGTCGGGATGACCATCAACACAAAATAGAAAGGTGGAATTGAGTGACCTCTGGGAAGGTCCAAGTGGCGAACTGGTAGACTTTCTATAGACCCCCAATTTGCCATCAGTCTTAACTAAAATTCTAGATTTTAGAAGACCCAGCAACAGGCAAGCAGATAGTCCACGAACAAAATTGTTAGACTTGAACAGAACCTTGAATTTTAAGAAATCAAACAACGGTCCATGTAACAACCGCCTGGCCTCTAATAGGTCATTAGTCAGGCCGTCAACTTGGACGCAACTTTTTTTGAGTTTAAATTTTAAATTCTATACCCGATAGCATATAAATACCCAATTACGGTTTTATTTCTTCTATCTTGGATATTGTTACCTTAGTTTTCCATCTCTAAAATGTTGTAACGTAGTATTTTGTGGATCAGCAAAAACTTAAGGATCTAATCATTCCATCTCTATTGAATATTCAAGAACTAATCCTTGTAACTTTTTTAGGTGAATTCTTAATTTATTTATGAATAATACAAAGACTTTTTCTCTTTATTCTATAGAGATTTATGGCTAAGCTCTCATAACTAGGGTTATGGGAGCCTTGATGTGAAAAATTGATTTGGGTTGTGATTCCAGTTGAGTTACATGGGTAATTAACATTTAATAAACCCCTCTTCCTATTAATGACTTTTCTTGGTTGCATACATGGAAAGTGAGCCAAATAATATCACTTGTTCGAATAGAAAAGTGTTTATTGGGAAAAGAAAGGGTTTACATGGAATCAAGAGACTTTAATCTTTGGATTAATGGAAAAAGCCTTAACAGGATTTACCTGCATGAGAAAGTAGTTGAATAATCAAGGAATTCTTTAAATTTGAGAGAATTAAATGATAAACTATCCATTTAGGTTGAGAAACTAATGGATAAACAATAGGATTCAACTACTCTTGCAGTTAAAGTTATTAATTGGAACTCTAAAGTGATTCCCAACCCTAGCTGTTGAAGTATCTCGATAACTATAACTCTAGTTTTCTTAATATCGTTGAATTACTACTTGCAAAAAAAATCATGGGGTGGAACAACTCTGTTGCAATTATTTAGATTATAATCCATAAATCAAAACCCCTATTATTCAGGATCCTTTGATCAATATTCTGATAACAATCTAAACGCTTAGTAAACAAGGTATTCCCTATAGGATTCAACACCCAACCTAGATTTGTTCTATATTTGACAGTGACCACTTACTCTCTCATAAGAGAGGTATAATTTTGGTGTATCAAGTGTCTTTCATGTTTATTTCAGTGCTCATTGATGATATTTGGTGTAATATAGGAGTAAGGATAATCATGCCAATCACCATCGAATAGTGATAAAGACTCTTAAGGATCAGCGGTTGTGTGCTAAATATTCTAAGTATGAATTTTTGTTGAATATGGTGACTTCTCTTTGCCACTTAATTTCTAGTGAGGGGATTAGGGTGGATCCACAATGTTGATGATTGATTCTTAGAATATCGCCTTGGTAAAGGCATGGACACAAGGTGTTTATGAAATTGTTTAAATGAAATGACTAGCTATATGATTGATAATGTGTTAAGCTAGGGAAATGGCCCAAATTAGTATGAATGATCGATCAATGATATTGTAAAGGCATTATGAGCCATGTATTGTGAAATTTGTAATCTTGTTGGTTGATGGATAATGAGAGGGTAAAGCCCTAGATATGAAAATGAACTTGAGATGTGTATTAATCAAGTATGGTGAAATTGTGATATAATGTTGATAATGATATATGAAGAGTTTGTGTGGGTCTTGAGGAACACAAATTTAATTGTATGATAAAGTCAATGAAGGCATTGGCCTATTTAGATGGTTGGGCAGTGGAGGCTCCCATGAGGACCATATGGTCATGTCTAGTGTCTGATTGGCTAAATTAGTCAAATCCCTTAAATGTGATATGAATTTTATGAATGTAAATTCATGAACTAATGGGTCAAGAGTTGAAATTTCGACTAATAACGGCAAATTATTTGAGTTCCTTGTCTAATAAAATGACTAGTGATTCGAGTTCCTAGTCTAATGAAACGACGAGCGATACAAATTCCTTATTTAATAAAATTGCTAGTGATTCAAGTTCCTGGTCTAAAGATATCTCCTGAGGTAGAATACCTTAGCCAATAAAGTGACTAGTAGTTCGAGTCCCTAGTACGATGGAATGGCTAGTGATTTGAGTTCCTAGTCCAATGAAGTGGCTTGTGGTTTGAGTCCCTTGCCTAATGAGATAACTAGTGTTTTGAGTTCCTAGTATGAATGGCTTGTAGTTTGAGTACCTTTCCTAATGTGATTATTTAAGGTATGAGAAGCTCGCTTAATAAGTAATGGGTGAAACTATAAGGCTGGCAGGTTGGAGTTGTCCACCTCATGACATGGGAATAAATTTTTTGAGAATGCTTGTTCAATCTTGTCTGCTTTGAGGAATCGTATGAATATGTTTTATATATCTATATGTTTGAGTATACGTTCAAGAATTTCATTGAACTTTGGTCTCTTTTTTAGTATGTGAAATATCTATATGTAAGTATAAGTGTATGAAAATTATTTAAGATGATATATATATATATTGATTCATTGTTTAATGTTGATGTTAGTTTATCCATATCCTTGAGTTACGTGCTAGTGTTCCAACTGCTAGTCATCTTCGAATGCTATGTCGCCACATGACATAGGGGCCGGAGAATCTTCTTCTCTTCTTGTGCGGTGATTAGTTAATCAAACCGGTTAGTGCATTGACTTCAGAGTGGTGAGTTTTCTTTCTTTAGAAGATAATAATCCTTGTTCCGTTATCTTTAGACTTAGTCTCATTTAGACTTTGTTCGGCTAACGTTAGGGGATTTTCTCAATGTATACATTTATTGAGATTGGTTTTGTATAGAGGTGTTATGAACAACTGTGCACTTGGGCGTGAGTTAGATTTTATAATGAATCTAATGTCGACTTTTGATATTAATTCTTCTACCTTGAAATATGACTTGTAGTTCCTTCGAATCCTATAATTTGATAAGATGTTTGGGATAGGCCATCGGGGAGACCTCCTGTTCATGTAAGCTTGAGTTACCGATATGACATGGCCCAGGGTTTGGGTTGTGTCAATTTGGTATCAGGTCCTAGGTTTATGTTCAGCTGGGCATTCATAATACCGTGTTATGTAGAGTCTCTTTTATGGATGTACAGCGTGCGACACTTACAACAGGGAGGCTATGAGACATGATAGGAAATGTTTCCTTTTCTTGCATTTTAATCTCATTCTATAAAGTCTAAGTTCTTAAATTCCTATGATTCTATTTTTTATCTTTCATATTAAACCACAAAAGAGATCTAATACTTAAGCAAATACTTTAGCTCGACTGAGGACCCTAAGGATTGATCTCGCCAAACTTTGGGAGTTCAAACCCGAGCCAGGGCTGCAACAGCCAATCATATTTATGGGGTTCCTCTTTTCCCAACCAGCGCTAACTGATCCCCTCAAAAGGATGCTTCTAATGTAGAATTTCATCGCTTCATCAAAATCTTAACTCAATTGATATCCTCTAACGCAGAGCGTGGTAATCTAGCTACAATTTCTTCTGAGGCCCCAAGAGTTGGCCAATTTATGAGGTTAAGCCCTTCTATATTCTTTGGTATTAAGGTTGAAGCAGATCCTCAAGGCTTCATTGATGAAATAGAGAAGATCTACTAAATCAGGCATGATTTAGAAATTGAGGCCATTGAGTTTACCTCCTACACATTGAAGGATGTTGCGTACCAATAGTATGAAAGGTGGGAGTTTCCTAGAGGGGTTGATGCTAGTCCACTATGTGGGAGAACTTCTGTTAGGCTTTCCTTGTCCTCGTCTTTCATCTAGAGTTGAGGGAGGAAAAATTAAAAGAGTTCGTGAACCTTAAGCAAGGAAGAATGTCCGTTCAACAGTATGCCTTAAAATTCCATCAATTATAAAGGTATGCTCCCAAGATGTTTTATAGCATGAAATCTATAATGCAAAATCTCATCTCGAGTTTGTCTCATCAGGTAGTCCTTGAGAGTAAGGCAACCTTGTTGATTGAAAAAATTGATATCCCTAGGTTGATTGTTTATATAAAAAAAGTAGAGGATAAGAAGAAGCAAGTTGATCTTAGTGAGAGTCTAGGGAGGAAATTTAGGCCTTTCAAGCATGGTGGTGAAGATGCTCCCATGTGGACACACAAGAAGTGGGGGAGTTTGGGTTCGTTCTCCTCAACTAGTATTTACACTCCTTACTCAAAGTTTTTGGGTGGTCATCGCTTTGATTTTAGTGGAGGGTCTCAAGCTCAAGGTGCCCAATTTTAGACTACTGGTGCCCAGTTGACTCTACTTCTCTCTCTTTACATATTCTGTGGTTAGAGTCATCATCGTCAGTGTGAGATGGGGAGAGACAAATATTTCTATTACGGTTAGGTTTGGCACATGCAGGAAGAGTGCCCCTCTTGAATGTCTACTTCAACTAATAGGTTCGCTTTTTCTACTCTTTCTACTCCCACACCAAACGGTGCTTCTTCTACTTCTGCTTCTCTTCCTGACACAAGTGTCAGTAAGAATTGCTTGTATTCACTTGCTACTCACCAGGATTCTGAGACGTCTTTTGATGTTATCACGGAAATGTTTAGACTTTTCTCCCATGATGTATATTATTTGGTCTATCAAGGGTCTATCTTTCTTATGTGACCCCATATGTGGTTGTGCATCTTAATGATGGTCCAGAGAGTTTGTCGGTTCCTTTTTCTATTTCTACCCTGGTAAGAGACTCTGTGTTTGTTAGAAGGGTCTATAGCAGATATGTTAAATCTGTTGGTGGAAGAGATACTCTTAAAGACTTGAGTGAGTGAGACATAGTTGATTGTGATATCAATTTTGGGATGGATTGGTTTCACTCTTGCTATACTTCCTTAGATTGACGGACCCGTAGGGTCATATTTCGATTCCTTAATGAGCCAATCTTTTTATGGGAAGGTGGTTCTTTATTTTCCTAAGGAAAGGTACATTTCTTATCTCAAAGCACAAAAGTTGATTACAAAGGGTTGCTTGTTTCCTTTAGTCTGAGTTAAAGATTTTTACTAGGAAGATCCTTCTCTAGAATCCATTCCCATGGTGAATGAGTTTCCAGATGTAATTCCCAATGATCTTCCCATTGTTCCTCCCAATAGGGAAATTGATTTTTGTATCGATCTTTTTTCAGAAACCCATCTAATCTCTATCCCTCTTTATAAAATGGCTCTAGCAGAGTTGAAAGAGCTTAAGTAGTAATTGGAAAACCTCTTAGATAAGAGTTTTATCTGCCCTAACGTGTCTCCGTGGGGTCCTCCCCTGTTGTTTATACGCAAGAAGTATGGCTACCTTAGTATGTGCATTAATTCTCATGAATTGAATAAAGTGACCATAAAGAATAAGTATTTTTTTCCTAGAATCAACGATTTATTTAATCAACATCAGGGTATGAAGTGTTTCTTTAAGATTGATCTTAGATAAGGTTATCATCAGCTTAAAATTAGGGATGTGGATATCCCTAAGACTACCATTAGAACCCAGTATGGTCACTTTGATTTTCTTGTCATATCCTTTAGGTTGACCAATGTCCTGGTGGCATTCACGGATCTAATGAATAGGGTCTTTCATCCATTCTTAGACATGTTTGTCATTGTCTTTATTGATTATATCTTAGTGTATTCTAAGAGTGAGGCATATCATGTAGATCACCTCTGTGTCGTGTTGCAAACTTTGAAGGATCACCGTTTGTATGACAAGTTCTCCAAGTATGAGTTTTTGTTGAAAGTCGTTTCTTTTCTTGGCCGTGTCATCTCTAGTGAAGGGATTATAGAAGATTCCCAAATGTTTGTTTTGGTTAAGAAGTTTCCTAGACCTATGAATCCAACTGAAATTCAGAACTTCTTGGGTTAGCCCATTATTATAGAAGGTTTGTGGAGAGTTTTTCCACTATAGATACCCCATTAACCAAGTTGATCAAAAAGAAGGTCAAGTTCTTATGGTCCAATGTGTGTGAGGATATTTTTGAGAAGTTAAGTTATAAATAAACTTCGGATACAATTTTTACCTTGCCCGAGGGCAGTGATGGTTTTTGGATTTATTGTAATGCTTCTTATGTTGGTCTTGGTTGTGTCTTGCTGCAATAAGTTCGGGTACTACCCCACCCATTAAATGGAATTATTACTCGTAGTCTTTGTGATAAAGATTTTGTGGCATTATCTTTATGGTTTTCATATCGAGATATTTTTCCATCATTAGAGCCTTCAATATATTTAACTCAATAGTAGTTGGATCTCTGGCAAAGATGGTGGCTTGAAATGTTGAAATACTATGATATGGGTTTCTATAACCACCCTAGTAAGGCAGATGTAGTCATCGATGCTCTTAGTAGATTATCTATAGGGAGTTTAGCCCATGTTAATAAGGATAGGCGGGAATTGGTGAAAGATATTCACCATTTGGCTAATCTTGGAGTTTGATTTGTGTATTCAAAAGATGGTGGTGTATTTGTGCATCCTGTATCTCAGTCGTCTCTTGTTGTTGCCATAAATAAAAAGCAAGTATTGGACCTCGAGTTGATAAAGATCTACAGGAATATGGAACAACAAAAAGTAGAGAACTTTATTATTGATGGCAATGGTATCTTGAGATACCAAGGTATACTGTGTGTTCCCGATGTTGACATAATAAGGGAAAGGGTCATGGTAAAGGCTCATTGTAATGCCCCAATTATCTGAATTGGAATGCTACACAGTGCTCATCGCCCCGAAGGACCACATGCTAACCCATTACTTATATTTGTACCTGTACACTACATAATATGACATGAAAATGTAGAAATATGCACTGAGAGGCCATATGGTTCAATACTGAACATAACTGAATAATAACAATAACGTCTAACATAGAGTGGTATGTCGATACAAAAAAAAACTGAAATACTGAAGTCTGAAAAACATGGAAAAAAACTATAGTAATCTGAAAGACTCTAACTGTCTGACTAAGAAGTTGATGGGATATGTCGCCAACTTACTCCGTCAACTGAAATCTTAACTGATCTGATAAAATAAGATCACGTCCTTAGAGAATGAGGACTCACTGCTAAAACTCTGAACCCTGGAATGCTACTGTTGTTGCTGATCTGGGAGTCGTGTCTCTGAACCTATAGTGTAAGATAAGAAGAAAACACCATAGCGCAAATGCATCAGTACAAAAGAATGTACTGAGTATACATGTGAGGTAGGATGAATACATGGGGATTACATGCATGAATGATAATAACTGACTGACTAATATGAACTTGAGAGTGCACACATTAATACATAGTAACTGAGATCGTGAGACCATGATAACTGAATCTATATACTGATGACATGAGTTTATTGATATCTAGCATGATTGATACTGGATTTCCGATAACAGAAATAACTGATAACATGAGTGATTGTGTCTGAAAGTCCTAAATCTGATGGAAGTATCTGAAATCTCTACTGTGACTGAGTTGACGGTATCTGACAGTCCTAAAATCTAAAGAGTTATCTGAGTTCTTTTACTGAGACTGATATTGAATGTGTAGGAATAGTTATTAAAATTGATATGTCCCAAAATGCTCTAGAACAGCTGAACTAGGGTCCAATCTGTGCCCTGATTGGAAGGGTGTCAATACCGCACCACTGGTAAGGACAACTGTGGGTACCCTCATCTGATAGTGTCCTCAAAAGAGAATGGTGGGGCACTCATCTAATAGTGCTTGTCCACCTCATCAACCCTTATCTGATAGTGTTGATGTCTCAACCTATGTTGGCTACATAGTTCTAGAACACAAGGATGACTACTAAGAATCACACCCTTATCTGACAGTGTGTGTTACCATCCTTGGGTTCATTAGTGCTAATTTATATTCCCATCTGAAGAGACTGAACATAATTAACTAATTGTACATCAACTGAGTTTATTGAATTTCGTTGACTAACAAAATAATATTGATATCTGATAACTGACTGAGTTCATGAGATGACGGAATACTATTGATATCTGATAACTGACTGAGTTCATGAGATTACTGATCTTACAGAGTACTGAGTTCATGAGATTTCTGAGATTTCCAAAGACGCATGACTGACTGAATTCTATGGAACATGGCTTGACTAAGAGAATCATGAAAACATGACATGGCTCTAGGTATACAACTATAGTTTTTGGGTACCAGTACTTCCAGGACTCGATAGAAGGAAACTGACAAGGCATGATATTCCTGAATACATGACCAACACCAATAATCCATAATACTTCTTAATCATACGAATAGAGTTGACAATTCATATTGCCATAAATAAGAGATTTCATTCTTCACATGGTTATCATAGTCTTGATCATGGAAGGGAATGCATATAACATGTACATACTTGCATGATTTCAATATCATGAATATTGCATAACACAACAGTCAAAACGCAACAAGAGCATGGAAATTGTGTTGCATCAGAAGGGTTAGCATGAACTTGTCATTTAGACACTATTGAGTCATAAGGAACATGATTCTATCATTCTAGGCATTTTATCAAACACCATACATGCACACTTTATAGCAGAAGTGAAATCATCAATTTAAGAATCTAAAACTACCTAAACTCCTAGGTTTTCAATCAACAAACTTACATACTTCATGGAAAGTCATAAAGACACCATCTTGAAATATTAATAACAACTATCAACATGAACATGATCAAATCACAATAAGAAAATCACAATAGGTTACTTAAAACATGATTCTTGGACTCCATAAATGAAAGGGATTCGTGGATGAACACTACGCATACCTTAGTTCGTGATTTTGTGAAGATTGACGGAGAGATACTTGAAATTTGATGATGAATTCCCTTGGAATTGAACCTTCTATGAAAACCCTAGGGCTTGTTCTTGAGTGTTTTTTAGAGTAATTAAGTACAAGTTGCTGAATTATGGCAAAATCTCATGTTATAACGCTTATATAGGGTGGTGAATATAACTCTTTTAACCCTAGGACACGTCTTTAATTTCTAAGAAAACTTCTCGATTTTCATCCTTGGCGCGATGCACCACTATCGCGCAAAGTCACTGGAAAGTGACGAATGGGAAATTGCACGGGGGCGCAATGCGAAGCTATCGTGTGGCCTCCTTCTCTGCCACCTAGAAGTTTGGCGTGATGTGCCACTATCATGGAGCAACACTGGAAATTGACAATTGCCAATTGAGCTATCTCCGCGACGTGTTGGAGGCTTAGGTGATACACTGTCTCACTAAAAAGGCTCGAACTCTTCGCCCGGGTGTTGGATTTGGGTGAATTTTATATCAATGGAAAGCATATTCAATTTTTCACATGACCAAAAGAGAAAATCTTAAAAATTCCTCATGGAATAATCATCATTTACTTTAGAAGCTAATACTAGTCAGTCTTGGGATGAAATTAGCTTAGAAGAAAATTCAGGGTATTACAATATCTCCCCGTTGAAAACATTCATCCTAGAATAAGACTGTCTAAGGGGGGAAGAATAAGATGAACATAAACTAATTATGGATAATTGGAAAATGATTTCATGACTGGCAAGATGAATATAACATACTGAACATGCATATCTGATGCATGTGTAACTGATTCATGAATGCATAACTTAGTTCTCTAAGAAACTAAATTTTCTCACAATGAGAATGCATATCTGATGCATAATTATATAACTGAGTTGGCACAGTAATGCATGACCGAATATACAATGGCACTTGACAGAAAGTTTGTCATGACACATGAGCATAAAACTACATTCTAAGTTTTCACGGAATACTAAATGTGAAGCGGAATAAGCTTAAGAAGAACTATTACCTTGAGCTTGATCTGGATTGCTGGAAAAGAGGTGAGGATACTTGGCACACATGTTTGCTTCTACTTCCCAAGTATCTGCCTTGACAGATTTATTTTGCCAAAGAACTTTGACTTGGGGAACTTCTTTGTTCCTTAATCTATAAGTCTGATAGTCTAAGATTTTGACTGGAATCTCTTCATAAGAGAGGATGTTCTGAAAAGCAATGCTCTGAATAGGGACTACAACTGATAGTTTACCTATGAACTTCTTGAGCAAAGAGTCATGAAAGACTGGATTAACTGAGGCTAGATCTGAAGGCAAATTAAGCTCATAAGCTACCATGCCGAAGTGACTGAGAACCTTGAAGGGGCTGACATATCAGGGACTGAGATTTCCCTTCTTTCTAAGATCTTTCCCCTTCACGGGAGAGATCTTGAGGTAGTCATGATCACCAACCTCAAACATGAGATCTTTTCTACGCACATCTGCATAAGACTTCTATCATCTCTGAGCAGCCCGGAGTCTTTCTTTGATAAGCTGGACTTCCTCTAAGGCATCAAACACTAATTTAGGCCCTATGACTGAGGCCTCACTAACTTTGAACTAACTGATTGGAGATCTACATCTCCTACCATAGAGAGCTTCGAATGGAGCCATCTGAATACTGGAATGATAGTTATGGTTGTATGCAAACTCAATCAAAGGCAAGTGGTCATCCCAACTACCCTTGAACTCAATAGCACACACCATTAGCCTATCTTCTAAAGTCTAAATGGTTCTTTCTGCTTGACCATCTTTCTGAGGATGAAAGGTTGTACTGAGATGAACTTAGGTACCAAGACCCTTTTAGAATGCATTCTAGAAATAAGAGGTGAATTGTGTACCTCTATCTAAGATGATAGATAGTAGAACACTATGTAGTCTGACCAACTCTGTGATATAGAGTTTGGCATAATCCTAGGCTGAATAAGAGGTATGAACTAGAAGGAAATGAGTTGATTTGATCATTCTGTATACTATGACCTAAACTGAATCATTTTGATGACGAGTTTGAGGCAAACCCATCATAAATTCTATGTTCACATCTTTCCACTTCTAAGTAGGAATGGTGAACTCTTGCATGGAACGACTAGGCTTTTGATGCTCTTTCTTAACCTGCTGACATATAGAGCAGTTAACCATAAACTCTGCAATATCTCTCTTTATCCCACTCCACCAATAGATCTCTCACAAGTCTTGGTACATCTTAGTGGCCCCTGGATGAATAGAGTATCGTGCACCATGTGCTTCTGAAAAAATTCTCTGCCTCAAGTCATCTACACATGGAACATACAGAAGACTCTGACAACAAAGAACACCATCTCCCTCTTGGGAAAAAACCTCTACTTTCTAATTTTGAACTGTCTCTCTCAGCTTGAAAAGGCTAGGATTCCTATCTTGCTTTTATTTTACCTTGAAAACTACATATGATTCTAAACTACTCTAAACATATATACCACTCTCTAAAAAACCAACTAAGTGAATGCCTAGTCTGGCAATCTAATGAACTTCCTGAACTAACTCTTTCTTAATGTCCTCAACATGATAAAAACTACCCATGGATAGTCTACTGAGAGCGTCGTCCACTACATTGGCCATGCCTAGATGAAAAAGGACGCTCATGTCATAATCTTTCAAGAGCTCTAACTACCTTCTATGACAAAAATATTGAGTTCTTTCTGAGAAAAGACCTACTGAAGACTCTTATGATGTGTGAAAACATCTACATGAACTCCATAGAGATAATGCCTCTAAATATTCAAGGCAAATACTATGGTTGCTAACTCAAGATCATGAGTAGGATAATTCTTCTCATGGGGCTTTAACTGTCTAGAGACATAAGCTATGACCTTACCATGTTGCACGAGGACACAACCCAAACCTACTCTAGATGCATCGCAATACACTACAAACCCATCTAAACAATCTGGAAGAGCTAGAACTGGAGCTGAGGTGAGTCGATTCTTTAACTCCTAAAAAATCTTCTCGCAAGAATTTGACCACTTAAACTTGACCTTCTTTTGAGTCAATCTGTACATAGGGGATGCAATAGAAGAAAATCCCTCAACAAACCATCTGTAATAGCTAGCCAAGCCTAAGAAACTCTTGATATCTTATGAAGAGATAGGGCGAGGCCAGTTTCTTACCACTTTGGTCTTCTGAGGATCTACTCTAATGCCATCACCAAAAATGATATGATCAAGGAATGCTACCGACCTTAACAAAAATTCTCACTTACTGAATTTGGTGAATAGTTGATGATCTCTGAGAGTCTGAAGTACTATTATTAGATGGTCAGCATGATCGCGCTCGGTGCGGGAATAGAATAGAATATTATCTATAAAGACTATGACGAACATGTCCAAGTACTGCTTGAACACACGGTTCATCAAGTCCATGGAAGCTACTGGGGCATTGGTAAGACCAAAGAACATGACTAGAAATTTGAAGTGACCATACCGAGTACGAAAAGTTGTCTTCGAAATGTAACATTCTCTAACTCTAAGCTGATGGTAGCCTTATCTGAGGTATATCTTAGAGATCAATTCTAGGAAGAGGATACTTCTTCTTAACCATAACTTTATTGAGTTGACAGTAAGCAATGCACATTCTGAGGGAACCATCTTTCTTTTACATGAATAAGACTGGTGTGCCCCATGGGGAAACACTGGGTCTGATGAATCCCTTATCTAAGAGATCCTTCAACTGTTCTTTTAGTTCTTAGAGTTCTGCTGGTGACATTTTATATGGCGAAATAGAGATAGGCTGAGTACCTAGAAGAAGGTCTATGCTAAAGTCTATTTCCCTTTTGGGAGGATTGCGTGGAAGATCTTTGGGAAACATATCTGAATACTCATTAACTATTGGGACTGATTTACGACTAGGAGATTTATAACTAGAGTCCTTAACATGCATGAGATAATAAAAACACCCCTTAGATATCATTTTCCTTGCCCGAAAGTAGGAAACAAGCTGACCCCTGAGCGCTAAAGTATTACCTTTCCACTCTACGATGGGTTAATTCGTAAACTAAAACTGGAATATTCTATTTCTGCAATCAACTATAGCATAGTAGGAATGAAGCCAATCCATACCGAGAATACTATCAAAATCAGTCATCTCTAACTTGACTAAATCTGCTGATGTTACTTTTTGAAATATCATAATTGGGCAGTTCCTATATATCCACCAAGCTATTATGGTTTTACCCACTGGGGTAGAGACTGAAAAGGGCTCTGCTAGAATTTCTGGACTGACTCTAAAATCGCCTGCTATATAAGGAGTAACAAAAGACAAGGATGCACCTGGATCTAGCAAAGCATAAATGTGAACATGAATGGTCTGTAACATACCAGTAACAACATCAAGAGAATTTTCCTGATCATTTCAGGTCTAAAAAGCATAGAGACAATTTAGGTGTTACCCATTAGTAACACTAGAAGTGGCACCCTGCCGGTTCCGGCGACCAAACTGAGTTGCAAAACGGTTCTATTGACCTTGATAACCTAACTGGGGACAATATCTTACTCTATGGCTTGGCTTTCCACAATTGAAATAGACATCTCTACCAGCTTTGTAAACACCCTTGTGGTTCTTACCACAAGTTTGACATAGAGGATTATTTTGGGTGTTGCTGACACTGTCCTGAGATTTATAGCCTGGCGCTCTATCTTTGTTTTCCTCTATGAACTTAGGAACTGGAGCTCCGGATATAGAAGAAGCTGAAACTGATGATTTAGGATGAAACTGGGAACTATTTCCTCCTTCTGATTTAGGTTGTCTAAAATTGAAGCTACCTTTCCAAGCTTTCTTATTCTATTTTTTCCTCTACTTAATTTTCTACTTCTCAATCTATTTAGAGTGATTCATGAGTCAATATAAAGTCATGTCACTATTTAGCATGGCGGATTTGCACTCCTTAATAACGCTATCATTTACCCCTGAAGCAAACTTGCTCATTTTAGCTTTGTTATCTGCAACCACATGAGAGGCATATCTGGCTAATTGAGTAAACTTGAGAGAATACACTTTCACCATTACATTACCCTGCCTAAGGTTGATGAACTCTAGAACCTTCATCTCCCTCAGCTCCTGGGGAAAGAATATGTCCAAGAAAGCCATGACAAACTCCTCTCACTCTATAGGACCTGCCCATCTACCCTTTCAGACTTTCACTGCTTGTACCAAGTATGAGCCACATCTTATAGGTGGTATTCGACTAACTCAGCACTCTCAACAGTAGTCACCCCCTAAATATTTGTCACCTTCTGGACCTCATAAATGAATTCCTGAGGGTCTTCATCTACCTTAGTCCTGAGGAATATTAGAGGATTCATTTGGGTGAAGTCTCAAATTGTAGATACGACTAAGTTGGCCAAAATAACAGCTGGCTGCTAATTATAGGTAGCTACTTACTGATCAAAAGTGGTAAATATGATTTTGTATTCTGCATAAGAAACATGCTCACCCAAAGGATCTTCGGGCTGAGGAGCTAACTGGTTTCTTCTCTTTGGAGGCATGTTCTAACATCAAGAGGAGAAATGGGTTAAATTGAGAGATTGACTTGTGATTATTCTTAGAGGAATGACATAAATATTGAAAGAAGGGAAACTATTTCTTAAAACATTTCATAGCTTCCTGCAAATAAATGTGGCACGCAACACATCCATGTACAAAACTCTAATAGATGCGACTTTCAGATTGCCTAGGACTCTATTTAACCTTAGGCTTTGATACTAAGTATTTAACACCCTAATTATCTGAATTGGAGTGCTACACGATGCTCATGACCCTAAAGGACCACAAGCTAACCCATGACTGATATCTATACCTGTACACTGCATAATATGACATAAAAATGTGAAAACATGCTGAGAGGCCGTAAGGTTCAATACTGAACATAACATAATAATAAAAATAATATCTAACATAGAGTGGTATTTGGATACCAAAACAAAACTGAAATACTAAAGTCTGAAAAACATGAAAAATACTGTAGTCGTCTGAAAGCCTCTAACTATCTAACTAAGGAGTTGATGGGACATGTCCTCAACTAACTTCGTCAACTGAAAACTGAATTGATATGATAAAACAAGATCACATCCTCAGAGAATGAGGACTCACTACCAAAACTCTGAACCCTAAAATGCTACTATTTCTGCTGATCTGGGAGTCGTGTCTTTGAACCTATGGTGTAACATAAAAAGAAAACACCATAGCACAAATGCATCAGCACAAAAGAATGTACTGAGTATATGTGTGAGGTAGGTTGAATTCATGGGGATTACATGCATGAATGATAATAACTGACTCACTAATATGAATGTCAGAGTGCACACATGAATACATAGTAACTGAAATCGTGAGAACACAATAACTAAATCTATATACTGATGACATGAATTTACTAAAATCTAGCATGATTGATACTGGAGTTTTGATAATAGAAATAACTGCTAACATGAGTGACTGTGTCTGATAGTCCTAAATCTGATGGAACTATCTGAGTTTCGTACTGTGACTGAGTTAATTGTATCTGACAGTCCTGAAATCTGAAGAACTATCTGAGTTCCTTTACTATAAGATTGATACTAAAATCATGGGAATAGTTATTTAACCAATATGCCTGAAATACTTGAACAACTAAACTGGGGTCCAATCTATGCCCGAATTGAAAGGGTGTCAATACCATGCCACTAGTAAGGACAACTGTGGGTACCCTTATCTGACAATATCTCCCAAAGAGAATGGTGGGGCCCTTATCTAATAGTGCTTATCCACCTCATCAACCCTAATCTGATAGTGTTGATGTCTCAAACTTTGCTGGCTACATAGTTTTGGAACACAAGGATGACTACTAAGAATCACACCCATCTGACAGTGTGTGTTCCCACCCTTGGGTTCACTCGGTGTCAATTTCTACTCCCATCTGAATATACTAAATGTGACTGACTGATTATACATAGAATGAGATTATTGAATATCATTGACTGACGGTATGTAATTAATATCTAATAACTGGCTGAGTTCATGAGATTACTGATCTTTTTGAGTACTGAGTTCATGAGATTTCTGATATTTCTTGAGTGACATGACTAACTGACTTCTATAAAACATGGCTTGACTTAGAGTATCGTGAAAACATGATATGGCTATTGGTACACTACTATATTTTTTGGGTACCAGTACCCCTAGTACTAGATAGAAGTAAACTCACAAGGCATGATATTCCAGAATACATGACCAACACCAATAATCCATAATACTTCTTAATCATAGGAATAGAGTTCATAATTATTAATGCCATAAATAAAGGATTTAATGCTTTGTATGGTTATCATAGTCTTGATCTTGGAAGGGAACGCATATAACATGTACATACTTGCATGATTTCAATATCATAAACGTTAATTAACACAACAGTCAATACATAACAAGAGCATGGAAATTGTGTTGCATCATAAGGGTTAGCGTGGACTTGTCATTTAGATACTATTGAGTCATAAGGAAAATGATTCTATCATTCTACGCATTTTATCAAACACCTTACATGCACACTTTATAGCATAGGTTAAATAATCAATTTAAACAGCTAAAACTACCCAAACTCATAGGTTTTCAATCAACAAACTCACATACTTCATGGAAAGCTGTCAAGACACCATCTGGAAATATAAATAACAATTATCAACATCAACATGATCAAATCACAACAAGCAAATCACAATAGGTTATTTAAAACATGATTCTTGGACTTCACGAATGAAAAGGATCCATGGATGAACACTATGCATACCTTAATTTATGATTTTATGAATATTGATGTAGAGATTCTTGAAATTTGATGATGAATTCCCTTGGAATTGAACCTTCTATGAAAACCCTAGGGCTTGTTCTTGAGAGTTTTTAAGAGTAATTTTGTATAAGCTGCTAAATTATAGCCAAATCTCATGTTATAAGGCTTATATAGGGTGGAAAAATTGATCCTTTTAAATCTAGCACACGTCTTTTATTTTTGAGAAAATTTTCCAATTTTCATCCTTGGCGCGACGCGCAACTATAGCACCAAGCGCTGGAAAGTGACAAATTGGAAATTGCACGGGGGCACGATGTGGAGATATCGCGTGGCCACCTTTTCTGCGACCTAAAAGTTTGGCACGATGTGAAAATATCATGGAGCATCACTAGAAATTAACAATTTCCAATTTAGCTATCTCTGTGACTCGCTGGAGGCTCAAGTGATGCATAGCCTCACTAAAAAGGCTCTAAGTCTTCACGTGGGTGTCGAATTTGGGCGAATTTTATATCGATGGAAATCTTATTGAATTTTACACAATAAAAAAGCTAAAATATTAAAAATACCTCATGGAATAATCTTCATTAATTTTAGAATCTGAAACTAGGCATTGGGGGGACGAAATTAGCTAGGAAAAAAATTTTGGGTATTACACTCATGGAGCCCGTTACGCTATTCATCCCAATTCCACTAACATGTATCATGACCTTAGAGAGTTCTATTGTTTGAATTATATGAAGCATGATGTTGCTAGCTATGTGGCCAAATGTATGGTGTTTCAACAAGTGAAAGTTTAGCACATAAGGCCTAGTGGTTTATTCCAAAGGATTGTGTTGCCCCACTGGAAATGGGAGGTGATTAATATGGATTTCATTATCACTCTTCCTAGATCCCAAAATCAATATGATTATATTTGGGTCATTATTTATATAATGGCCAAGTTTGCTTATTTTTTTCCCATTAGTAATAATATCTTGGTGAAAAATTATTCTAAGTTGTATCTTACGGAGATCATGAAGCTGCATGGTACTCTGGTTTCTATTATCTCGTATCATGGTCCTCCATTCTCATCCCACTTTTGGAAGTTGTTCCAATGAGGTTTGGGAACTAAGGTGTGTCTTAGTACTGCATTTCACCCAAAATAGATGGGAAAGATGAGAGAACTATCCAAATATTAGAGGATATGTTGTGGGTTTTAGTGATTGGTTAAGGAGGCAGTTGGTATGACCATTTTCCTTTGTTTGAGTTTGCCTATAATAATAGTTACCACTCTAGTATTGGCATGAAACCTTTTGAAGCATTGTATGGTACGAATTTGGTGAAGGTAAGTTGCTTTGTCTTGATTTAGTTCACCAAGCCTTAGAGAAGGTAAAGGTTATTCATGACAGGTTAAAAACCACTCAAAGTCACAAAAAGTTCTTTATGGATATGAGGCATCGGGACTTAGAGTTTTGTGTTGGTGATTGGGTATTCTTGAAGTGTCTCCACTGAAGGGAGTGATGTGGTTTGGTAAAAATAGGAAGCTTAGTCCCCGGTATGTTGGGCCCTACTTGATTGTGAAGAGACTTAGCAATTTTGACTATGATTTGGAGTTTCCTTTTAGCATGATCTCAATTAACCCAGTTTTCCATGTTTGTATGTTGCATAAATATGTGGGTGACCCTTCATTGGTTGTTCTTTTAGAGAATGTTGCTATTTCGGACTCTTTGTCCTAAAATGAGGTCCCGATGAGGATCTTAGATCATCAAGTTCAATGACTACAAACAAAAGAAGTGGCTTTGGTGAATGTTTGATAGAGGAACCAAAAGTACGAGAAAGCTACTTGGGAGGCAAAGGAGGACATGAAGTCCAAGTCTTTATATTTTTTCCTGACCCAAAAATGTGTGATTGAGGTATGTGTTAATCTTATTTATTTAACTTATGTCTTGGGTTGAAAATGGGTTCATGTTCGTAAACTTTGAAGAATCCATGTGGCCTTGATGTATGATTGTTTTGAACCCTCGGGCTAATAAGATGAATTATTGATTGATGATGATCATGATATGTGTTATGTTTTATCCTTGTTGTGTTCTTATTTCTAACTTGTCTAAGGGTTGGTTTGATGCATTTTGATGTGTTAACTATGATTATACTTTCTTTACCCTTAATTCAGGGATGAATAATCCCAAGTGGGGGATAATTGAAGCACCTAGACTTTGAACCATTGAGAAGCATCTTTATTTTGTGTCTCTGAGTTGGGTACAACTAGAGACTTGAGTCTTATCCTAAGTCATGACTTGTACCCAATATTCCCTCACCTTTCATACCTTGATCAGTACTTATTGATATCACACTATTTCTTATATGAAATGACCTCCCCTTTATCGTACCCAATGCATCCAAGTCATATGCAACTCAATCGTATGAAGTAAGTACTTGTTTTTTAGTAGACTATTTTGTATATGGTTTGTGTATATGACTAGGGGTTAATCGTACCCTTTGAATATGACTCAAAGGTGCTCACTCTTACCCACAATAGTCTATTTGACCTAGGAGAAGCCTAGGATATGAGTTAGGGTACCACTCATACCCTAGGGTACAATCACTATGGGAACCGTATGGTGGAGTCGTACCCCTGCACGAGTGAACTTTTCAGCTTGTAACTAAGGACTTTTTGGTCATTTTCTTTTCCTAAAACCCTAAAACCTCTCACTATATAAGGCATTTTAGCCTCCTTAGTCTTTATTTTACAAGGCTCAAACATTCAAAAAACTCTAAAAACCTTCTTGGAGCAAAATTTGAGGCTAAGGTTTGGAGGATGTTCATCTTTTTGGAAGAGGGAGCCAAGTTCTTGGTGATTCAAGTTGTTTAAGGAATTTATCTATTGACCTCTCTAAATAACTTTAAACCCATGTATTTCACACTTGGATTAGTAAGTGTACATGGTGGTTTTGAAATTAAATGAAAAGGGTTTTGTTGCCTAATGATGAATAATGTTGACTTTTCTTTAGACTTTTTTTATACGTGTTAATTTTGAAGTATTGAACATGAGAGTAATTGTTGTTTGTATTCTAATTAATTAGTCTTGAAAAACCCTAATGTTGATGATTGTTGCTTAGAATATGGCCTTGGTAAAGTCTTAGACACAGGTGTTTGAGAAACTATCTAGATGTAGAGACTAGCTATATGATTGATAATGTGTTGAGCTAGGACAATGGCCCAAATGAGTATGAATGATTTATAAATGTGTGTTAAAGGCATTATGAGCCATGTATTATGAAATTGGTATTGTTGTTGGTTGATGGCTAATGAGAGGGTAAAGCCCTAGACATGAAAATGAACTTGAGTTGTGTGTTGAATAATTTGTGGTGAGTTTCTTGTAAAATGTTGATAATGATATGTGAATAGTTTGTGTGGTTCTTAAGGACCAGAAATTTTATTGTCTGATGAAGTGAATGAAGGAATTAGCCTATTTAGATGGTTGATCAATAGAGGCTCCCATGAGGACCATGTGGTCATGTATAGTGTCTAATTGGCTAAATAACCCAAAGCCATTAAATGTGATATGAATTGTATGAATGTAAATGCATTAACTAATGGGTCACGAGTTTAACTGTCGACTAATAACAGTGAATGATTCTAGTTCCTCGTCTAATGAAATGACTAGTGATTCGAGTTCCTAGTCCAATGAAAGGAAGAGCGATTTGAGTTCCACATCTAATAAAATGGTTAGTGATTTGAGTTCCTAGTTCAAAGAGATCTCTTAAGGTAGAATACCTCGTCCAATAAAGTGACTAGTGGTTCAAGTCCTTAGTCCGATGGAATGGTAAGTGATTCAAGTTCTTACTCCAATGAAGTGGCATATGTTTTTATTCCCTTGCCTAATGAGATAACTAGTTGTTTGAGCACCTAGACCCTTCCCAAGTGTGATTGTTTATGGTCTGAGAAGATTGCTTAATAACTAATGGGTGAATCTATAACTGTGGGCAGTTAGAGTTGTCCACCTTATGACATAGGAATAAGTGTAATGAGAATGCTTGTTAAATCTTGTTCCCTTCGAGGCATATTATAAATATGTTGTGTATATCTATGTGTTTTAGTAAATGTTTAGGAATGTCGTTAAGCTTTGGTCTCTCTTTTTGCATGTGAAATATCTATATGTAATGATAAGTTTATGAATATGATTGAAGATGATATATATATATATATAAATATCTTTACTCATTATTGAATTTTGATGTTATTTTATCCTTATCCTTAAGTTACATACTAGTGTTACAACCTCTACCCATTTTCGGATGCTATGTCCCCATACGACATAGGGAGGGAGCATCTTCTTCTCTTCCTGTGCAATGATTAGTAGATCAAAGAAGTTTCTGCATTGACTTCAGAGTGGTGGTCTTCCTTTCTTTGGAAGACATTCATCCTTGGTCACTTATCTTTAGACTTATTCTCATTAAGACTTGGTTTGGCTATCGTCGGGGTCTTATCCCGACATATACATTTATTGACTTCCATTTTGTATAGAGGTGTTGTGAACAACTGTAAACTTAGGCGTATGTTAGATATTACAATGAATCTAATGTTGATGTTTGAAATTAATTTTGCTACCCTGATATTTGAGTTAGATTTCTTTCAACTCTTATAGTTTGAAAAAATGTTTGGTATGGGTTATCGAGGCGACCTCCGGTTCATGTGAGCTTGATGTGCCCATACAACATGGCAAGGGGTTTGGGTCGTGTTAGATTTTTTGTGAGTGTACCTATTAGATCTACTTCATGCGACCATATATTAAATATAAAGAGATATATGGCCTACTATATGCCAAATAAAAGATCTAACTCTTCTTTTTTAAGCATCCAATTTTACCTTAATTCGATATCAGAGTAGAAAGTTATGCTCATTTTACTTGGGAGTATTTGTGTATCAAAAAGTGACGACTAAGTTGATGAGCCATTAACTAGGTGACAACTAGGTTAACGAGCCGTCAGCTCAAGATGTTAGCCATAAGCCGTAAATGGTGAAATCCAACTGGCTAGTGATGACTAGGCTGATGAGACGTTACCCCCTTCAAAGAAATTGGAGGTGGTAGTCTCTCAATAACTTCACTCTTGGCTCGATCAACTTCGATTCCCTTTTCAGAGATTTTATGCCCGAGAACAATGCCTTCCTTAAACATAAAATGGCACTTCTCCCAATTTAGCACCAGATTGAATTCCACACATCGCTGCAAAGCCATACTCAGATTTGCCAAGCATGACTCAAATGACTCACCTACAATCGAAAATTCATCCATAAATACCTCCAAGGTGTCTTCAACCATATCAGAGAAAATGGACATCATACACCGGTGAAAAGTGGCAGGTGCATTACATAGCCCAAATGGCATTCGTTTGAATGCAAAAGTACCATATGGGCATGTAAAAGTGGTCTTCTCCTGATCTTCAGGAGCAATGGAAATCTAGTTATATCCGGAATAACCATCCAAGAAATAGAACCAACCCTTTCCTGCCAATCGATCAAGCATTTGATCCATGAATGGTATTGGGAAGTGGTCTTTTAACGTCCACGAGTTTAGCTTTCGGTAATCCATACACACACTCCACCTTATGACAGGCCTGAGTGGAATTAGCTCATTCTTCTCCTCCGCTACTACAGTCATGCCCCCTTTTTTGGGCACACATTGTACAGGACTCACCTATTTACTGTCTGAGATTGGGTACACCACCCCTGCATCTAGCTACTTGATGATTTCTTTCTTCACTTCCTCTTGCATAGGCGGATTCAGACGACGCTGAAGCTCAATAGTGGGTATACAATCTTCCTCAAGCTGAATCTTGTGCATACATATGCCAGGAGGGATACCAATGATATCTGCAATAGTCCAACCAATAGCTCTCTTGTACCTCTTCAGAACCGAGTTGAGAGCCTCTACCTATTGTTCACCTAAATCAGCAGCGATAATAACCGGCAGTGTATTTCCACTACCCAAGAACACATACCTTAGATGACTGGGTAGCTCTTTCAATTCTAACATCGGTGGATCTTCAATGGATGGCTTCGCCAGTGGTGAAGGTCGATTCTTAAGGTCAAGGTCTAGCTTCTTGGGGGCATAATAATATTACCCCATTTCTATCAAAGCACAGACAGTTTCTTCGTACTCCTTAACATCCTTACAATCAAAGTTCATAAGCACAGTAGCCAATGGCTCAATAGTAATCTGCTTCTCTAAAGATAATTCCTTCTCATCCTCATAATAAACATCAACTACAGAGAACATATTCATACCCTTGGGCTGCTTCATTGATTTGCATACATCAAAATGTACAACTTCGTCATTCATCCGAAATAAAAGCTCATTTGCTCGCAAATTAATAAGCACACTTCCTGTTGTGAGGAAAGGTCGACCAAAGATTATGGGCACCTCAAAATCCACCTCGCAATCTAAAATAACAAAGTCTGCAGGAAAAATAAAGGTAGCAACCTTTACTAATACATCATATAAGATACCAACAGGTCGTTTTATCGACCTATCTTCCATTACAAGCCGCATGTTGGTTGGTGTAGGATAACCCAACCCCAACTATCTATAAATGGCCAATGGCATAAAATTAATACTAGCCCCTAAATCACATAAAGCCTTAGCAAAATCAAAAGATCCAACCGTGCAAGGAATAGTGAAAGCACCCGAATCTGTCTTTTTCTGTACCAAAGACCTCATGGCAATCGCACTACAATGATAAAAACTATTTTCTAGTTCATAGCTCGCTGCCCTTTTCTTTGTCAAGAGGTCCTTCAAGAATTTAGTGTACCCTGGTATTTGCTCCAGTGCCTCCTCCAAAAGCATATTTATAGTCAGCTGCTTCAGCATGGTGATGAATTTACTGAACCTGGTGTTACCAGCCTTCTTCTTCAGTCTCTGAGGAAAAGGTGGTGGTGGATTTGGAAGAGTTTTCGCCACCACTTCATTTTTATTGTGCTTCCCATTATCAATCTTGTCAGACTGCTGACATCTAGGTATAGTATCATGAACGTTCTCATCCTGATTTTCAACTTCTACAGAATCATCACAATCTGCTTCAACAACATTCTCCTCTATACTATCAACCATAGGTTTTCCCTTGGATGGATTTTCCAACACCTCACCACTCCTAGTTGTAATAGCCAAACATGATCCATCTTTCCTTGGATTTTGCACAGTGTCACTTGGTAAAGTGCCAGCTTTTCTTTGATTGAATGCCGCCGATAGTTGACTCATTTGTTGTTCCAGCTGTTTTATTAAAGTGGAATGCAAGTCAACCAATTGATTCATTGAGGACAAATCATTTTTTACCTCAGATACTCCCGTGTTGGTTGCCTCCACTCCTTTCAACAGCTTAGCCATCATTTCTTCCATGGACATCTTCTAAGAGCTAGGTGCAACAGCTTCACGATTTTCAGGAGGGACATAAAAACTGCTCCTGTCATTCTTATTCTTTTAAATCCCTTGGTCTCGGTCCTTGTTTCCGGATTTTTCATAATAGTTCCGACCTTGGTTTCCTTGGACATTGCCTCAGAAACCCCCCTGATTATTCAAGTAATTTGCTTTCTCCTCAGAATCAGAGTCATCTTTTCCCTGTGATACAACAGCTTTCACCTTTTCTGTCTTCCCTAATAATAAATGCTTAGTAAGAAGGTCCATCTGCATTTTTATGTGAGCCATATCCTGGTCATGTTCTTCTTCTCTTCGCCTCTATTCTGCCGCCATGCCAATAGATACAGTAGAGCTTGCTACCTCAGAATCCCTGGTATGCCAAGATCTACTCTGCTTTGCCATACGATCCAACATATCACATGCCTCAATAAAAGTAAGGTCCATGAATGACCCACCCGCAGCATTATCTACCACTGGCTTAGTCACCGAGTTCAAAGCCCTATATAATATTTCCATCAAGTGGACATTGGTCATCTGATGATTTGGGCACCGCATAAGCTTCTTCTTAAACCTCTCCCAAGTCTCGTGGAGAGCTTCAGTTGGAAGCTGTCCGAAATTACTGATCTCATATTTTAATTGTGCTCTCTTGGATTGGGAAAAGAATCTTTCTAGGAAAGCTTCTTTCAGTTGCCTCCAATTGGTAATAGAGTCAGGAGTTAGCCTGTTTAACCATAGGGTTGCCTCTCCAGATAGAGACAATGGAAAGAAGCACAGCCGGATCATTTTCTGTCCAACCCCTTGATTGTCAAACGATTTGTATGTTGAGATAAAATTAATCAGATGTATATTCGGATCATCGCCTGCAAGTCCACCAAATAACCCTTTGAGTTGCAATAGTTGGATCATGGTGCTAGTCATATTAAACTTGGCTTCGGGTGCCAAGGCCAGAGGAATAATATCCCCTGTGGCACCAGCCCCATCCAAGTCGTCATCATCATCATCAAAAGTAACTTGCATAGCTCGGCGTTCGGGTCTCATCATAGCTTGACGATCTTTGTTGACATTCCTATTCACTGTTGCAGCCACACCATCTGCACGCCTTGGATTTAATAAATCATCATCACCAAGGTCCTCATCATCAAGATTTGGTACCCGACCTAGGTTATCAGCATTCTGTTGATTTACTTACGCAGCTGCCAGTGCAGCTATTCTAGCCTACTCCTGTTGAGTAGCTATCCTTTTAAGGTCTCGTTGTGCATCCACTCTGCCAATGAGATGTGGTTCAGGATTTATAGGTAATAATGGCTGACCCGATTTCCGTGTATTTGGCATGCAATCCACTAAACCTGAACAAAACAAAAACAACAAACAAAAAGTAAAATTTGAGAGTCTTTGACCAAAGGGTCTATTAACTATCACAAACTTAGTTGACAACCGTATTCCCCGGAAACGACACCAAAATTTGATACGCCAAAATTACAACTCTCGTTAGAAAGTGCATGCGGTTGCTGTCAAATATAGAACCCAACCGGGTTGGGTGTTGAATCCCACAGGGAATACTATGATCACTAAGTATTGCGATTATTATTAGACTGTTGATCGAAGGTTCCAAGGTAAGGGGTGTTTCAGTTTAGGTGCACAATAATATTATCAGTGTAACGATGAGATGATATTTATAGTAATATTTGATCACAGAGAATGACAAATTAGGGTTATGTCCACCTTGTAGCTTCTACTTCTCTATTAACTATGTGTAATAAGGATTTTATACATGCATGCACTTATAGAGATATGTATTCTAATTCTAAATCCAAGTGTTTCTCAACCATCAAGGATTTATTCATCTTAGTACTCTCGAATCCAAAGTGTCCATCCAATCTTACGAACTCTCCAAGAAGTTAATCCTGCTAAGGCATTAAAGTGTAAAATAGAGGTTGGAAACCCTATTTTCTTGTGACACTATCTTTTCCAAATAGTAACTTTTCTATCAAACAAGTTATTGCTTTAATGGCACATTCCCTATGTTTGCAAGCACAAGAATTCAATCAAAATGAAGAGAGTAATGTTATAAGTGGATTAACACATCATAAATTCAAAAACCCATAGCAATAGAGAGTATACTACAAGGTTTCCATAACCCTAACAAATAAACTTAGCTACTCATGAATAAAATGGAAATCACAATAAAAATATTCATCATACCAGAACTTAGAACGATCTTGGTGGTAAAGATGAATAGCAAAAATAAGAGAGAAAAGCATTTCTCTCTCTCTCTGTCCTCAAGCTAAGCCGCTTTCTCTTGTTTTCAAAATAATACAGAATGTCAATAATCCCTAAAAATTCAGCCATAAGGCTTTTAATAACATCCTTCTCTAATAAATAGCTACTGCATCCTTAACTTTTTACAAATATTGAGTTTTCTCGGGAAAAAGTTCTCATACATCACATTCAGTCCCAAAGCTGCTTTCCTTTTTATGTGAAGTTTCCTTTGCTGTCCACAGGTCCCCAAAGTGTTGTAATCTTCCTCATTAGTACCTAAAAAGCATGCTAATCACATAGGTCAGCTCACTTAACTAAAAATAGACTAAAAGTGCAAGAATTATGTATTTTATCCTCAAAACTTAGCTAAAACATGGGTAAGTTATGGTGCTTAGACGTATAAATACGCCCAACATCACCACCCCACACTTAAACCTTTGTTTGTCCTCGAAAAAAATAGTACATCCATGCGAATACCTAACTAAACTTCACAAGAGCGACACAAAATTTTCAACAAGACATACACTGCAATTATTAACAAAGAGTAGATTTCTTAATCATTACTAGAAACAACTCACCCTCCAACATAGACTCATTAAGTTGGTTAATTCATATACACAAGTTAAGCCAAAAAAATCATATAAAACTACCCAACAATCATCAACCATGTGCGCTCACAGAAAATGTTACCCATAATCACTCATAGTTTTGCATTTTTTAGAAATATGGGTATAAGAATTTGCTTGCTCTCACTCTCACAAAGAATTCTTAGATTACAACTGATGACCCTATGCTTGCCCTTAGTGTAATGCTCCACTAATATTAGAATGCTAAGGTTAGGATCAAATAGGTCTTTACGGGTTGTAAAGTAGGCTAAAGGGATGGGTAGGACTATTTTGGCCAGAAATAGTGACTATGTTCCCTAAGCGCTTTTATACACTACATTATGCCATTTACACCAACTTTTAACAACCACTCTACCTTCCTTTCATCTACCAACCCCTTTTTTTTCTTCACCCATTTTGTTACTCAATCAAAAACACTATGATGGTAATATACAACTCTTTTTTTTTGTGAAGCATCCCTATGTAGCTACCCTCAGCTTAGACTATTTGCGTTAGTCGAGGTGCATAATGTCCAAGAAAGGACGAGGGAATATTTTCATGTACCAATAACTAAACTTTAGGGTATCACTTTTACTATTTTCCTCTTATTTTGCCTCACTCTTTACTCAAGTTGATTCTACAATTTAAAGCGCTTAGGAGCTTTTGGATCAAATTATGGTCTTTTTAAAAAAAAAATGGATTAGGTTACATATGAGGTTTTCAAAGAAAATAGCTAAAGGGTCAATGGGTGTTCACTAGCACAATGTACAAAGGTAGGTAAAAACAAGATAAAAAATCAGGGCTGCCAAAGAAATGCCTAAATCATCTCCTAAACTCACAATCTTTATTTCGCTTCACACACACTAGGAAAGTTCTAGCATCAGTCACAACAAAGAATATACAATAACCTTACACAAACATGGCACATAGTCAACTTAATTAGGAGAATTATAGATTCTTGACCCAACAAATAAATGAATTAAACCACAAACAATTATCACAAAATGAGTCACAACTTAGAGCCTAAATGTTTCAATAGTAGTGATTTAGCACAAACTCCTGTTATAATGCCATGTCGTCTATAAGAACAATTTCATGGACTAAATCAAAACAACTATAGAATAAATACGGGCAAGCAGTAGGCAATACAACAGACAAGGTAATCCAGGCGTACACGTACTTATGCCCACACCCCACACTAAGATGGAACACACAGCCCTTAGTGTACATAAATAAGCAAAAACCTGGTTAGTCGACTCTTCCTCTACATCCGGGGTCATACCCCCTGCGTCAGAATCATCATCAGAGTCTTCATCATCAGAGTTGTCCTCCATATCAGAGTCTAGCAGTCGGTGATCATCGTCTGTCGGCACATCATCATCTAGAGGTTCTTCAAAATTTACCCCCACTCCACACATAGCCCGAGCATGCTTATTAAGCGGGTAGTCATATATAAACTGTCGAAGCTCTGCATCTTCGACACACGACCCCCATTCATCATAGTAAACATAGTCATACCATACAGATGGCGAAAAAAACTCTCATCTCGAGCATGTCTCTTGGCACTGGTAAGGTTGATGCCTTGACTAGATTTTGGATCTTTGATTTTCGTGAGATCCACCTTCTTCAGGTTTTATGGCAACTTATGGTCTGCTGGCTCCTCCTCAATGTGCTCTTTCCTTAAAATTGCAGTCAACAAGTTGCCAAAACTGAAATAGGACTTATTGTGCACCCTTGATTTTCGCATCGATGTTCGTATAACTACACCAATGTTGATGGGAACATTCGTCATTAGAGCATATACCAAGAAGACTCGATCATGTGTGACCTTAGTGTATTGTGTCCCAAGAATTAAACAGGAATTGACTATTCTTAACCATATGCGAGCTTCTCTATTCAAACAAGCATATGGGTATGTATTGTGACGACCATTATCTTTATGACGAGTCCACCAGGTCATGGACCTTGATCCACACAATGTATGTCTGATGGCTCTGTAGAGAGGTCTGTTGTAGAGCTCCTTGAGTGGTGATTGATCCACACTTTGAGTACCCAGGAAAGAGTTGAAGAAATCAGCGTTCAATTACAAGACTTGCCCTCAAATCTTTACTTCATTTCCCATAGTCCTTGGGGACCAGTTGGCATAAAACTCTTGAGTCAAATCAGGATTACATTCGCCCATGTCTCAAAAGATAAAGTCAAGCTTTAGTGCCATAATATTTGCCAAAATGCGAGGGCATTTCTTTGCTAAACTTTCCTTCTGCATCAACTCCACATGTACATATTTCTTTACTTTATTGTTTCTGTACCATTCCTTCCCTTCCTCCTCCAGAACCCATTTGATCCCAAAAGTGTGTCGAGGCACTTAAAGAGAGGAGGACTCAGTCTCGTCCTTTCTTTCCCTTTTTGACCTTTTTGTGAGGTGGATGCTTTCTTCTTTCCCTGTCGTCCTTTCGGAGCCATGTTACTTGAGATCATAATAGGGTCATGTTAGTCTCATTTCGTAGAATTCATTATAATCAAAAAAGAAAATAGTGATGACACCACCCCACACTTAATTTGTTTGCACAAACTAATTGAGTGAGTGTTGTCGAGTACTCAGACTTCATCGACATACATTTAGATGGTATGTGACAACAACATTATTAGTGCAGTCACACTTTCAACCCTTCACTTTACATAATAATTTCTCCGTTTGATATACAGAAGCAGAACATAATGATCCTGTAGTCTTGACTATCATTTCCAACTTTATTTCATTTGAGCAATGCAATCTTTGAACAAGACTACCACATAGAAATCTTATCATGCTATAGCATAGAAACAATTTCACAATCTTATGCTTTTGGTTAACCATAATCATTACATCGATGAACGAGTCACTCACATAGTCAAGCTTACAACTCCCAAAATCATGCATTAAATTTCAATAGTTCAACTCCATAATAATAAAAGATTATGACAGTGAATACCAATCAATACATGCCTGAGTAAGATCAAGATTACCCACGAGAATCCTTTCACTCAATGAGATGTATTTTTCCAAAATCTTAACAAACTAACCATACTCTTATCACCAAGCACTACTACAAAATCCAATTAACCATTATGAGCATAGCAATGAAACAACTATGGAACATGAAAGAACAACTTACTTAGTGATAAATTCATGACGAATCGTGAAGGTGAGCCTGCAAGATTAGATAAGAAAAGAGAAGGGCTTGGAGAGGGAAAGGTTGTTTGGGTGGCGCTTAGTTTTAAGAAAAATTGAGTGGGGTATAAGAGTAGAGGATATATTTAAAAGATGAGACATGGGTCGGGTTGATCCATTCAAAAACGGGTTATTAGGCAAAACTTACGTTGATAGGCAACGCCCATGGAATCGCCTAAGCATAAGTAGGCGACACCTAACCTATCACCTATGTTGACATAGACGGTGCTAACCTATCGCCTATGTGAGGCAGTGAGCATAGGCGATTGGAAATACGGTGCACTCTTGGTCGAAAAGGTCCATACCCTACCACTACAGACCTCATTGTAAGTCACACAATAAACTCTCGCCGCGAAACTTTTTGGGTCGAATCTACATAATTCGAGGTGCGACTCTAATGAAAATCATACTTGAGCCTTACATATTTGACCACTCCCACTTACCTGTATTGTTCCATCACTCCTACACTTACCACCATTTACATGGCTCACTTCCAAATCAAAATTGGGACTAATCTCCTCCTTTGTACTTCATGCACCTACACTTGATCAAAAATAACAAAAATGATTAGAAGGATGGGTTGCCTCCCACCAAGCGCCTTAGTTTTGGTCGTGGCTCGACTCTATTTTTTGAATTTTCATTTACCAAAAACAAAATCCTTGTAAAATGATGGGTTGCCTCCTATGTAGTGCTTGATTTATTGTCACGGCACAACACAGTTATCTTGATTACTCAGAATTCATCAAGATATATAGTGGCTATACATTTTATTGAGTCGGTTGGACCGACATATAGCTTCACTCTTTGGCCATTCACCTTAAAGACAATACCATCATTGTTTTCTAACTCCACTACTCCAGATGAGTAGACTTGGCTGATTTTGAATGGACCAGACCATTTAGACTTCAACTTACCTGGGAACAGCTTTAGTCTGGAGTTGAAAAGGAGTACCAAATCGCCTTTCTTAAAGTTTCGTTGGATAATCCTTCTATCATGGTACTTTTTCATCCTTTCCTTGTAAAGATCTGCTCTTTCATATGCATTTAGATGGAATTCATCCATCTCGTTCAGCTGTCCCAATCTCATATTTATAGCATCATCCCTGTTCAGGTTAAGCTGCTTCAGTGCCCACATTGCTTTATGTTCTAGCTCAATTGGCAAGTGAAAAGCCTTTCCATAAACTAGTTGGTATGGTGACATGCCAATTGGTGTCTTAAACGTGGTCCTATATACCCATAAGGCATCATCCAGCTTCCTGGCCCAATGTTTCCTGCTGGCATTCACAGTCTTAGCAAGGATCAGCTTGATTTCCCGGTTTGAAACCTTTACCTGCCCACTAGTTTGTGGGTGGTACGGTGTAGCTACCTTATGTTGCTTAACCCCATACTTTGCTAATACGGCTCTGAACAGCTTGTTGCAGAAATATGATCCCCCATCACTTATGATGGTACCGAGTACCCCAAAATGAGAGAAGATAATTCTCTTTAAGAATGCCACATCACTCTTACCTTCATTATCAGCTAGAGCAACTGCTTTGACCCATTTGGATACGTAATCCACAATAACTAAGATATATTTTATCCCAAATGAGCTCATAAATGGGCCCATGAAGTCAATACCCTAGACATCAAATAACTCTACTTCAAGCATTTTGGACATGGGTATCTCATGGTGATTTGAGATAGAACCTTGCCACTGGCACTGATCACATCTTCTTACAAAATCGTAGGCATCCTTGAATAATGAAGGCCAATAGTAGCCACTTTGCAGTACTTTCTTGGCCATCCGGTCACCTGCATGGTGACCTCCAACTTGGGAAGCATGGCTTGCTTCTAGTATGCTAGACACCTCTACATCAGGGATGCACTACCTAATAATTAGCACATCATCAAAATAGATACGGCTCATCCCAGAAGTAATGTTTCACATCATGCATGAACTTTTTCTTTTGATGAATGGAGAGATTCTCAGGAATCACTTCGCTTACCACGTAATTAGCAAAATCTACATACCACGGTAAGTTTTCCACCATAGTTGCTAGAATCTCTTCATTGGGGAATGCATCATCAATATCAAGGTCGGTCCGCACTGTGTGCTCACTCTCAAGTCTAGATAGATGATCAGCTACTTGGTTTTCACAACCTTTTCTATCCTTTACCTCGAAATCAAATTATTAAAGCAGTAGCACCCACCTAATTTGCCTTGGCTTGGCATCCTTCTTTGCCATTAGATATCTTAGAGCAGCATGATCTATATGAACCACTACCTTGGTTCCCAACAAGTAAGCACGAAACTTCTCGAAAGCATAAACAACCGCAAGAAGCTCCTGTTGAGTGACGGTATAGTTCTTCTGTGCTCTATTCAAGGCCTTGATCGTGTAGTAGATTTGATGAAATAGGTTTTCTCTTTTCTAACCAAGTACAGCACCCAAGGGTACACCGCTCGCATCACACATAATTTCAAATGGTAGAGACCAATTGGGTACTACAATAATAGGGGCTTCAACTAGCTTCCCTTTGAGGCATTCAAATGCCTTCATGCATTCTTCACCAAAGTAAAACTTTGTCTCCTTCTCTAAAAGTTTGCATAATGGGTTTGCAATCTTGGAGAAGTCTTTAATAAACCTCCGATAAAAACCAGCATGACCGAGAAAACTACGAACCCCCTTCACAAAAATTGGAGGTGGTATTCTCTCGATAACTTCAATCTTGGCTAGATCAACTTCAATTCCCTTTTCATAGATTTTATGCCCGAGAACAATGCCTTTCTTAACCATAAAATGACACTTCTCCCAATTTAGCACCAGATTGAATTCCACACATCGCTACAAAGCCATACTCAAATTTGCCAAGCATGACTCAAATGACTCACCTACAATCGAAAAGTCATCCATAAACAACTCCAAGGTGACTTCAACCATATCAGAGAAAATGGACATCATACATCGCTGAAAAGTGGCAGGTGCATTACATAGCCCAAATGGCATTCGTTTGAATGCAAAAGTACCATATGGGCATGTAAAAGTGGTCTTCTCCTGATCTTTAAGAGCAATGCAAATCTGGTTATATCCGAAATAACAATCCAAGAAATAGAACCATCTCTTTCCTTCTAAAAGATCAAGCACTTGATCCATGAATGTTATTGGGAAGTGGTCTTTTAACGTCCACGAGTTTTGCTTCCGATAATCCATACACACCTTCCACCCTGTGACAGGCCTGAGTGGAATTAGCTCATTCTTCTCGTTTGCTACTACTTTCATGCCCCCTTTTTTGGGCACACATTGTACAGGACTCACCCATTTACTGTCTGAGATTGGGTACACCACCCCTGCATCTAGCTACTTAATGATTTCTTTCTTCACCACCTCTTGCATAGATGGATTCAGACGATGCTGATGCTCAATAGTGGGTACGCAATCTTCCTCTAGCTGAATCTTGTGCATATATATGCCAGAAGGGATACCAATGATATCTGCAATAGTCTAATCAATAGCTCTCTTGTACCTCTTCAGAACTGAGATGAGAGCCTCTACCTGTTGTTCACCTAAATCAGCAGCAATAATAACCGACAGTGTATTTCCACTACCTAAGAACATATACCTTAGATGACTGGGTAGATCTTTTAATTCTAACACCGGTGGCTCTTCAATGGATGGCTTGGCCGGTCGTGAAGGTTGATTCTTAAGGTCAAGGTCCAGCTTCTTGGGGTCATAATAATATGACCCTATTCCTGTCAAAGAACAAACAATGTCTTCGTACTCCTTAACATCCTTACAATCAAAGTTCATAAGGACAGCAGCTAATGGCTCAACAGTAAGCTATTTCTCTAAAGATAATTCCTTCTCGTCCTCATAATAAACATCAACTATAGAGAACACATTCATATCCTTGGGTTGCTTCATTGATTTGCATACATCAAAATATACCACTTTGTTATTCATCCGAAATAAAAGCTTATTTGCTCGCAAATCAATAAGCACACTTTCTGTTGTGAGGAATGGTCAACAAAAGATTATGGGCACCTCAAAATCCGCCTTGCAATCAAAAATAACAAAGTCTGCAGGAAAAATGAAAGTAGCAACCTTTACTAATACATCATATAAGCTACCAACAGGTCATTTTACCGACTTATCTGCCATTACAAGTCGCATGTTGGTTGGTGTAGGATCCCCCAACCCCAAATATCTATAAATGGCTAGTGGCATCAAATTAATACTAGCCCCTAAATCACATAAAGCCTTAGCAAAATCTAAAGATCCAACCGTCCAAGGAATACTGAAAGCACCCGGGTCTTCCTTCTTCTGTACCAAATACCTCATGGCAATCACACTACAATGATAAAAATTATCTGCCAGTTCATAGCTCGCTGCCCTTTTCTTTGTCAAGAGGTCCTTCATGAATTTGGCGTCCCCTGATATTTTCTCCGGTGCCTCCACCAAAGGCATATATATAGTCAGCTGCTTCAGCATGGTCATGAATTTACTGAACCTGGTGTCATCAGCCTTCTTCTTCAGTCTCTAAGGAAAAGGTGGTGGTATATTTGGAAGAGTTTTTGCCACCACTTCCTTTTTATTGTGCTTCCCATTATTACCAATCTGCTTCAACAATATTCTCCTCTATACTATCAACCACAGGCTTGCCCTTGGATGGATTTTCCAACACCTCACCACTCCTGGTTGTAATAGCCAAACATGATCCATCTTTCCTTAGATTTTGTACAGTGTCACTTGGTAAAGTGCCAGCTTTTCTTTGATTGAATATCGCCGATAGTTGACTCATTTGTTGTTCCAGCTATTTTATTGAAGTGGAATGCGAGTCAACCAATTTATTCATTGAAGATAAAGCATTTTTTACCTCAGCTACTCCCGTGTTGGTTGCCTCCACTCCTTTCAACAGATTATCCATCATGTCCTCCATGGACATCTTCCCAGAGCTAGGTGCAACAACTTCACGATTTCCAGGAGGGATACACAAACCGCTCCTATTATTCTTATTCTTCTAATTCCCTTGATCTCGGTCCTTGTATCTAGATCTTTCGTAATATTTCCTACCTAGGTTTCCTTGGACATTGCCTCAAAAACCCCCCTGATTATTCAAGTAATTTGCTTCCTCCTCAGAATTGGAGTCATCTCTTCCCTGTGATACAACAGCTTTGACCTTTTCTGTCTTACCTAATAATAAATGATTAGTAAGAAGGTCCATCTGCATTTTTATGTGAGCAATATCCTGGTCATGTTCCTCTTCTCTTCGCCTTCATTCTACCGTCATGCCAATAGATACAGTAGAGCTTGCTACCTCAGAATCCCTAGTATGCCAAGCTCTACTCTGCTTTGTCATACGATCCAGTATATCACATGCCTTAATAAACGTAAGGTCCATGAATGACCCACCCATAGCATTATCTACCACTGGCTCAGTCACCGAGTTCAAAGCCCTATATAATATTTCCATCAAGTGGACATTGGTCATCTGATGATTTGGGCACCGCATAAGCTTCTTCTTGAACCTCTCCCAAGTCTCGTGGAGAGCTTCAGTTGGAAGCTGTCTAAAATTGCTTATCTCATATCTTAATTATGCTCTCTTGGATTGGGAAAAGAAACTTTCTAGGAAAGCTTCTTTCAGTTGCCTCTAATTGGTAATAGAGTCAGGAGTTAGCCCGTTTAACCATAGGGTTGCCTCTCCAGATAGAGACAATGGAAATAAGCATAGCTGAATCGCTTTCTGTCCAACCCCTGGATTGTCAAATGATTTGCATGTTGAGATAAAATTAATCAGATGCATATTCGGATCCTCGCCTGCAAGTCCACCAAATAACCCTTTGAGTTGCAATAGCTGGATCATGGTGCTAGTTATATTGAACTTGGCTCCGGGTGCCAAGGGCGGAGGAATAATAGCCCCTGTGGCACCAGCCCTATCCAAGTCATCATCATCATTATCAAAAGCAACTTGCACAGCTCGGCGTTCGGGTCTCATCCTAGCTTGATGATCTCTGTTGACATTCCTGTTCACTAGTGCAGCCACACCATCTGTACGCCTTGGATTAATAAATCATCATCACCCAGGTCCTCATCACAAGATTTGATACCCTACTTGGTTTATCAGCATTCTGTTGATTTACTTGCGCAGCTGTCTGTGCAGCTAATCTAGCCTGCTCCTGTTGATTAGCTATCTTTTTAAGGTCTCATTGCGCATCCATTCTGCTAATAAGATGTGGTTCAGGATTTATAGGTAATAATGGCTGACCCGATCTCCATGTATTTGGCATGCAATCCACTAAACCTGAACAAAACAAAAAAGTAAAATTTTAGAGTCTTTGACCAAAGGGTCTATTAATTATCACAAACTTAGTTGACAACCATATTCCCCAGAAACGGCAACGAAATTTGATACGCCTAAATTACAACTCTCGTTAGAAAGTGCAAGCGGTCGTTGTCAAATATAGAACCCAACCGGGTTGGGTGTCGAATCCCACAGGGAATACTATGTTCACTAAGTATTGTGATTATTATTAGACTGTTGATCGAGGGTTCCAAGGTAAGGGGGTTTTAGTTTAGGTGCAAAATAATATTATCAGTGTAACGATGAGATGATATGTTTTATAACATTTGATCACAGAGAATGACAAATTAGGGTTATGTCCACCTTGTAGCTTCTACTTCTCTATTAACTATGAGTAATAAGGATTTTATACATGCATGCACTTATAGAGAGATGTATTCTAATTCTAAATCCAAGTATTTCTCAAACATCAAGGATTTATTCACCTTAGTTCTCTCGAATCCAAAGTCTACAACCAATCGTACGAACTCTCCATGAAGTTAATCCTGCTAAGGCATTAACGTGTAAAAAAGAGGTTGGAAACCCTATTTTCTTGTCACACTCTCTTTTACAAATAGTAACTTTTCTATCGAACAAGTTATTGCTTTAATGGCACATTCCCTATGTTTGAAACCACGAGAATTCTATCAAAATGAAGAGAGTAATGATATAAGTGGATTAACACATTAGAAATTCAAAAACCCATAGCAATAGAGAGTATACTACAAGGTTTCCATAACCCTAACAAATAAACTTAGCTACTTATGAATAAAACGGAAATCATAATAGAAATATTCATCATACCAGAACTTAAAACTATCTTGGTGGTAAAGATGACTAGCGAAAATGAGAGAGAAAAGCGTTTCTCTCTCTCTCCGTCCTCAAGCTAAGCCGATTTCTCTTGTTTTCAAAATAATACAGAATGTCAATAATCCCTAAAAATTCAGCCATAAGGCTTTTAATAACATCCTTCTCTAATAAATAGCTACTGCATCCTTAACTATTTAAAAATATTAAGTTTACCTAGGAAAAAGTTCTCATAGATCAAATTCAGTCCAAAAGCTTCTTTCCTTTTCATGTGAAGTTTCTTTTGCCATCTACAGGTCCCCAAAGTGTTATAATCTTCCTCATTAGTACCTGAAAAGCATGCTAATCACATAGGTCAGCTCACTTAACTAAAAATTGACTAAAAGTGGAAGAATTATGTATTTTATCCTCAAAAATTAGCTAAAACATGTGTAAGTTATGGTGCTTACACGTATAAATACACCCAACATCAGGGGGTATTAATAATTGTGTGCATAGTTTACACTATATATCATGTATCCTTGAATGTCATTAAAACACCCAAGGTTCTGGTCCTTAGAAATTTCTTGTGTTTTATGCTCACTAATCATCATATGACTAGAGGGTACTAGTCGTATATTAGGGTATATTTTAGGGTCCCCTGCTTGTATGTTAATCAGTGTTGATTGGATGGTTTTTATTTAATATATTAAAGTGTCATACTAGTCATATGATAAGGTATGAGTGGTATCATGTTAAGTTGTATGAAGCCCTAAATCTAACCTAAGGGATTCTATTCTGCCAAAGGTATAGGTTAATGGTACTTGGCTTATGCTTGAGTACGATTGTGCCTTGGTGGTATTATGTTGGATAGTGTAGGGGGTCCAAGGGATGACTATGCTACAAGTGATAGGTACCACTCCTATTATTGGGTATTGATTGGGTGTTGGAGTCATACCCTCTTGTCAGAAATTAATACAATTTAGGTTAGGGGTATTGTGGACATTTTCCCTCTTAATCCTTAGGACCCTATGACTCATAAAATTCTTGGGGAATAATTTACCTTATTATTCTAATCTAAAATACTCTAAACTCTATCTAATCTCTCTCAAGACTCTTGGGTTAAGAAAAAGCTAGGGTTTCTTTCAAGGTGGTCAGTTAAGGCTCTAAGTGGTGGGTTCGCTTTATCTTTCCACTATCTAAGGAATGTTAATCCTCCAACATTGTTTGTCCCAATTAAAGGCGTGTTTTATGAATTTTTTTCGTGGCATAAATTTTGATAATATTTGGGTTTTGAATTACACTTTGGGGGTTTTGGTTATGATGGTTGGTTATGGTTTTCCCATGCTTTTTACCTATGGTTTTCATATTATAATGGTGGTTTCAACATGTGGTTGCATGGGATGGGCTGATTTGTACTTGGTTTGGATTTTTAAAACTATATTCCCCAAATATGTTTGTCAAAATGTCTATAAGAATGCTTTTGTCACATAGTTGGACTTTTAATGAAACTATTGCATGGTATAACTTCATATTGGAACTTAAACAAGTTTAGATGGTTTTAAATGGTCTAATGTTAAGGTCTTGGTATTCATTGTTTTTTTAATTGAAAGCCCTGTGGGATACAAGGGCATCTCCCAAGCAAACTAAGTAATGAACATACTTGCCTGGTACATGCAAATCCCCCAATTAAACTTAATAATGTAATCTATGGGTACATGGGAATCCTTTTTCTTCTTAAAAGGTTTGCTAAGGATATTTATTTACAACTATATTCAGTATGACGATACTTCGTATAGCCTTGGTTAATAATAAATTGAATTATGGTTTGGTTGTGTGTTAATGACTTTTATTTGGCAATAATGGCGGGTTGTGATAGCTAATCGTGAAGGAGTGAGTCCAATGTATAGACATTGGAAAATTATATTTGGCAACACAAGGATTGGTCATGGAGACCATAGACTAAACTTACGAAGTACACAGGGATCCCCTAAGTTAAACTTGTATATATGTATCATAGAGAGCAAAAGGTACACGGGAATCTCCTACTCCTATGGTGTCTCTAATTTGTACGGATTCACATATCGGGGCTCGTTTAGGGGGCAGCATGGACATATATAGCACGTTAGTGGTTCTAGGATTGTTAATATACACATAACCAGGCTAATGATTGTAATGGTACACTAAACCTGGTTCCCTTTCCTAACATAAATTATCTATACATATGTATGTATAGTTATGGATGCATGTGGTTGTTTACTTGATTTTAAAGTTTGGAATTATTTATCCTTATCCTAGGTGTATGCTAGCTTTCACTTGCTAACCTATCTTCAGATGTTGTATCCCTATATGATATAGGAACTGGCCATTCTACCCCACCTGCTCAGTGATCGAATTTGGGATCAGCTTGTGTTTGGTTGAAGTGGTGAGCTTCCATACACTGGAAGACTCCATTTCATGTTATGGTTTGTTTTGCACACTTTGGTCATTTTATAGAGTTTGGTTTTAGCTATGGTCAAGTGCATGTCCCAATGAAAAATTGTTTTACTTTCAGATAGAGGCTTTATGGGACTACTATGTGTTGGTATGGGTGATATCAGTATTGGTGTCATCCTTGGCATTGGTATTGCTATTAGGGCTGACGTAGGTTGGTTGAATTCAATTTATGAGTGTATTATTTAGTTTTTAAATATATATATATATATATATTGGAACTCATTTATTATGGGTTGTTGGGGGTGTATGGTGGGGTATTGGAGGTGATCTCTAGTCAAAGTTGGGCTTGAGGAAACTGATACGATGAGGCCCTGGTTATGGTTATGTTAGATTGGTATCAAAGCCTTAGGTTAATGGTCACTTTGGAGTCCACAAAGTCGTGTCGAGTAGAGTTTCCTTTAAGGGTGTTTAGCACGCCAAACTCTTAAGGGAGAGCCTACAAGGAATTTAGAAATGTTTCTCTTTTTTATGTTCTGATTTTAAGATGTAAAGTCTAAGGTTATGAAATCCTCTCTAATTCATTTTTAATTGCTTTTATGATCATTCCTCAATGATCTAAAGCAAGCTCATGGAAACTATTCTACCCCAAGATGATACATTGTTGATGGGACTCGCTCTACTCAAGGGATCCATACATGGTGTAAGGGTCCAGTATCTGATTATACTATAGTTCCACCAGTTCTCTGTAGTCCTCCTTAGGCTGATGTGATGAATGTTGAGTTTTGTTAGTTAATTCATATGATTGCTCAGTTGTTCGCTTCTCCGGATGAGCGTGGTGTATCTGTTATTCCTTTTTCTAAGGCCACAAGGTTTGACCAATTCATAAAGTTAAGTTCTCTAACCTTTACTAATGTTAATGTCGAGAAGGATCCTCAAGGTTTACTGATGAAATAGAAAAGATCTTCTGAATTATAGATGCTACTAATGTGTAAGGCATAGAGTTTGCTGTCTATCAGCTGAAGGACATGGCGTTCCAATGGTACGAGGAATAGGATAGGGCAAGGGGTGATGTTGAGGAATCATTTTTGTGTGAGACTTTCTCCAATGCATTTCTTGACCGCCTCTTTCTGCAGAAGTTAAGGAAAGCAAAGCGGAGGAATTTATTATTCTAAACCAGGGGAAGATGTCAGTCAAGGAGTATGCCTTGAAGTTTCACCAGTTATCCCGGTATGTTGAAGAAATGGTGTCTGATTTGAGGGCCTATATGAGGAAGTTCTCTTCAGGATTGTCTCATGAGTTGATCCTTAAAATTAAGACTGTCTTGCTAATCAAGGACATGACATCTCCTAGTTGGTTGTTCGTATTCCACAGGTAGAGTAGAATAAGAAAAAGCAGGATGAGATAGGGAAAAGGCTGGGTAAGAAGTTTAGGTTCTTCGAACATAGTGTTGGTCAATATAAAAGTGGTAGGGTTGGTGGTAAGTGGCAAACTAAGAAGTGGGGGGGTTCTGGTTCTTTCTTCACAACTAGTGTTTTCTACTTAAAACCATTGGGTGACAGTAGTCAGTATGGTGGCGGAAACTTTAGGGCATAGAGTTCCGAATCTCATTCTAGTACGGCTTAGTGGAATTTATCATATCCACCATGTGGGTTCTGTTGTCGTTTGATTCAAGTTTTTTTAAATGACGGGAGGGATAGGTGTTTCAAGTATGGTCAGCTAGGCCATATGCTTAGAAATTGTCTAGTTGGTAAGGTTACTTCAGGAGAAAATAGGGTTTCGATTACCTTTTTATCTACCTCTGCATTGAAGGGTGCTACTTCTGTATTTGTTTCTGCTTCTAGTATCAACACTAGTTGGAACTGCCTATATGCACTCACTACTCGACATGAGTCTGAGGCATCACCTGATGTCGTGACTAGTATGTTGAAACTTTTCTCCTGAGATATGTATTATTTAATTGATCACGAGTCTACTCTCTCTTATGTGACCCAATTTGTAACTGTGTGTTTTGGTTTTAGTCCCGAGGTTATTTTGAATCCTTTTTTCTATTTCTACCTCAATAGGTAACTCTGTGATTTCTAAAAAAGTCAATAAGGGGTGTGTGGTATTTGTTGGAAGTAAGAACACTTTGGTGGATTTGTATGAATTAAATATGGCATATTTTGGTGTTTTCTGGGTATTGATTGATTACACTCGTGTTGCACGTCCTTAGATTGTTGGACCCATAAGGTTGTCTTTACATTTTCAGGTGAACCAATAATTGAATGGGAGGGCGGTTCCCTAGCTCGAAAGGGAAGTTTATATCATATCTTAGAGCTCAGAGATTAATCTCCAAGGGGTGTCTCTATCATTTACTTTGGATTAAAGTTTCTAGCTCGGAGGGTCCTTCTTTGCATTTGGTTTCGGTGGTGAATGCATTTCCTTAGGTCTTCACTGATGACCTTCCTAGTGCTCCTCCTGATAGAGAGATTGAGTTTGGGATTATTCTTGTTTCGTATGGTTGTCCAATATAAATTCCCCCTTATAGAATGGCTCCGGCTGAATTGAAGGAGCTTAAGGAGCATCTTAAGGATCTTTTGGATAAGTTTTTCATCCAACCTAGTGTGTCCTCATGGGGTGTACCAGTGTTATTTATGCGTAAGAATGATGGTTCCCTTTGGATATGTATTGACTATAGTCAGTTGAATAAGGTGATAGTTAAGAACAAGTATCCTATTCTAAGAATAGATGCGTAACGCCCCGAATTTGGTACCCGAAATGCAACACGGTGCTCATGACCCCAAAGGACCACAAGATAACCCATGAATGATATTTGTACCTGTACACTGCATAACATACTATATATAATAAAGAAATAAAGGCTAAAAGGACATAAATTTCAAAACTAAGACATAGTATCTGATAAAATATAACATTCGGGTTGGGTATGAGATACCCAAAACAACTAAAATAACTGACTGAACATGCTATTTCGAAAGCCTCTAAACTGTCTGAATAAGGAGTTGATGGGATATGTCCTCAACTAACTCCAACTATTGAAATAAATTAATTAATAAGATAAAAAAGTAATGGTCATGTCCTTGAAGGATAAGGACTCAATACTAACTTTTACTATTGAGACTAGAATGATACTGATGCTCTAGAGCTCGTGCTTCTGAACCTATGGTATAAAACATCATAGCGCAGTTACGTCAGTACGTTTGAATGTATTGGTATGCATGTGAGGTAGGCTGAATACAAGGGTTCACATGCATGAACTATACAAACTGACTGAACAACATGAATGTGTGAATACATGCATGAATACATAATAACTGTAACTGAGGTCGTGATAACATGATTACTAAGTCTGAGTACTAATAATATAAGATACTGATAATTATATAACTGAAATAACTGATACTGAGTGACTGTATCTGACAATCTAGTTTCTGATGGAACTAGCTGAGTTTCATTCTATTCTGAGGTGATGGTATCAGATAGTCTTGAATTCTTTAGAACTATCAAAGCTCTATTACTGAGACTAAATAAATGTATCTGACAGTCCTGATTCTGTATAGAAACTATAGGGAGTAGTCATCTAACCCACATGCCCCGAATAAAGCAATATAGTTGAGGTAGGTGCAATTTGTAACCCCAATTGGAAAGGTGTCAATACCATGCGACTGGTAAGGACAAGTTGTGTGAAACCCTCATCTAACAGTGTCCCCAAAAGAAAATAGTGGGGCCCTCATATGATAGTGCTTATCTACCTCATCATCCCCCATCTGACAGAAATGACAAAGCATGACTTTCTTGAATACATGACCACATCAACAATCCAAAATATAATAAGTTGGAGAATTCATGAAGCACAAGTTCTAAAGCTCCATAACTAAATGACTAAGACATTTTATCAAACATATGATATGCATGAACTTGTACATAAATGGGAATTTCATATTATCATACTAGCATGGCACTTTTCGTTCACATTGGAATTTAATCGAACACATGGGGAGCATGCTTTGGTTATACAATCATCAACACATCTAATAATCATGGATACATCAATCAACATGTAAATTTAAGGGTTTATCATGATTATTATGCAAATCACCACATCCTAGGGTTAATCATTAGAATATGTAATTTCGAACATAAATCAAAACCCCACAACATCATGAACATGAATTTTAATTCAATTTAAATTATGAAGAATCATAAATACACAAATCTTGGATTTTGAAAAGAGATTCTTGAGCTTCATGGGTGAAAGAGACCCATGAATCAACACATGGCATACCTGGGTGGATGATTTCTTAAAGATTGATGGAGGAAAACTTAAATTCTTGACTTAGAATGAAACACCTAGGGTTTCTTGTTCTTGGGGATTATCTTTGAGAAAAAATGCTAATTTGATGTTTTTAATAGATAATGAACTTATGAGCCTCGGTCTGAGATAATTAGGGGTTAAAACGGGTGAAAAAGACCCAAATACCCTTTTAAAAATGGCTTTAAAATAACTGAATAAACTATGCGATGGAAGGTGTGATGGTCTGTCACTAGATCGATGGTCCGTTGGTCTTGACCATCGTACATGGGAAGAA
This sequence comes from Capsicum annuum, assembly GCF_002878395.1. Classification (NCBI taxonomy): domain Eukaryota; kingdom Viridiplantae; phylum Streptophyta; class Magnoliopsida; order Solanales; family Solanaceae; genus Capsicum; species Capsicum annuum. The sequence continues at coordinate 1,393,840 of NW_025896076.1, read as the reverse complement.
TAAGGGTTCATTGTCTCTACTACGACGGCTTGGGTGATGATCCATCACTAGCTCAACGGTCCATCAACCTGAGCCATCACTCTTAGGCAGAATATGGTCTCACTATTTTTATTGCGATGGCTTGGGCGATAGTCCATTGCTAGCACGATGGTCCGTCGGCTCTCACTGTTGTACATGGGTAGTTTTGACTAGTTTCTGTATTGCGGCCATAAATTTCTACCCCGATACTTGATTTTGATGAAATGGGTATCGATGGAAAGCTTATTCGATCTCTCAGTAAGCAAAAGTGAAAATCTTAAAAATTTCACGTGTACAAAAGTGGATTCATCATTTAAAATAAGTTTCTAACATTCTTGGTATAATTTCAAGCTAGGTAGAAGTATGAGGTATTACAAGATGACTTGTTTGATCAGTTACAAGGTGCTAAGTTCTTCTCTAAAAATGATCTTCGATCCTAGTATCATCACCTTAAGATTAAGGAGGTAGATATCCCTAACACTTCCTTTTGTACCCGGTATGGGTATTTTAGTTTCTAGTTATGTCTTTCAAATTAACCAATGCCCCTGCGACATTCATAGATTTGATAAATAGGGTCTTCTATTAGTTTTTGGATCTGTTTGTAATTGTTTTCATTGAAGACATTAGGATGTATTCTAAGAGCGAGATGGATCATACCATGACCTCTATATTGTGTTGCAGAGCTTGAATGAGATAAATTCTAGAAATATGAATTTTGGTTGAATTCTATCACTTTTCTGGGTTATATTATTTATAGTAAGGTTATCATGGTGGATCTGCAAAAGGTTGCAGTAGTTAAGAAGTTCCCTTGACATATGACTTTAATCAACATTCGGAGCTACTTAGGTTTGGCTATCTAATAAGGAGGTTTGTAGAGAGTTTCTCGACTATAGCTGCCCTGTTGACTAAGTTGACTCAGAAGAAAGTAAGGTTTTTATGGTTTTATTCTTGTGAGAGTAGTTTTGAGAAGTTAAAGGATAAGCTAACTTCGGCTCTGGTAATTAACTGTTTCTAAAGGTACTAAAGGGTTTTTGGTATACTTTGATGTATCCGTGTGGGACTTGGGTGTATTTTAATACAGCATGGTAAGGTGGTAGCCTATGTTTCCAGGCAGTTAAAGGTGCATAAGAGGAACTATCCTACTCATGATCTGTAGTTGTTAGTTGTGGTGTTTGAATTAAAGATTTTGCGGCACTATTTGTATGGAGTGCATGTGGATATCTTTTAGGATCCTAAGAGTCTGTTGTATGTGCTTACTCAGATGAAGCTTAATATCAAGCAGAGGAGATGGCTTGAGCTTCTTAAGGACTATGACATGAGTCTTCACTACCACTTAGGTGAAGCTAGCGTAGTTGTTAATGCCCTTAGCAGGTTTCCCATGGGAAGTTTAGCTCATATGGAAAAGGAGATTCAGGAGTTGGTGAAGGATATTCACAACTTGGCTAACCTTGGAGTTTGTCTCTTGGACTCCGAGAATGGTGGTGTATTTATATAAGAATTGGTCCGGTTGGTGTAGAGATCAAAGAGAAGAAAATATTAGATCCTGTCTTGATGAAAATCAAGGGTGATATAGGTGCAAAAAAATTAATGGCATTTGAGGTTAGTGGTGATGGTACCTTGTGGTACCGAGGGAGGTTATATGTTTCCGACGTTAGTGGTTTGCAAGAAATGATCTTGGCTAAAGTGCATGAATCACACTATGTTGTTTATCCTGTGTTCAACTAAAATGTATCATGACCTCAAGAAGATGTATTAAAGGAATGGAATGAAGAGGGATGGGGTTAACTTTGCAGCCAAGTGTATGGTGTGCCAACAAGTGAAAGTTAGAACATGAGAACCTAAGGTTTGTATCAAGAATTTGAGTTTCCTGAATGAAAGTGGGAAATTATCAATATGTATTTTGTTATCGGTCTTTCTCGGTCTTGAAATTAATTTTATTAAGTTTGGGTCATCATGGATAAGACAACAAAGTTAGATCACTTTTTTCCAGTGAGGACTAACTTTTTAGCTGAGGATTATGTGAGGTTGTTCCTTTGAGATATTGTGAAGCTAAATGGGGTACCTATTTTTATCATCTCAAATTATGGAATGCAATTTTCATCTCACTTTTGGCAGTTGTTTCAAAAAGGGTTGGGAACTAAGGTTAGTCTAAGTACAGGTTTTCACTCACAGATGGATAGGCAATATGAGAGGACTATTCGAATATTAAAAGATATACTTTGGCTTGCGTTATTGACTATGATGGCAGTTAGGTTGAGCATCTACCTATAGTAGGGTTTGCTTACAGCAATAGCTACATTCTAGCTTTAGAATTTCCTCTTCTAAGGCATTGTGTGGTAGGAGGTGTAGGTCTCTAATTAGTTGGTTTGAACTTAGAGAGGCGGATATGTTTGGTCTAGGCTTGGTTTATCAAGCTATAAAAAAGGTAAAGGTGATTCGGGATAGGCTTAAGAGTGCCCAAAGTTGCCAAAAGTCCTATGCAGATTAAAGACATAGAGACTAAGATCTTGGGGTAGGAGATAGGGTGTTCCTTAAGGTGTCTCCATAAAGGGAGTAATGCAATTTGGGAAGAACGGGAAGGTCTGTCCCCGGTATGTTGGTCCTCACTTGATTTTGAGGAGGGCTGGTGATGTTGCGTATGAATTGAAGTTGCTTTCTACTTTAAGATTCATTCATTCAGTGTTTTATGTATCTATATTGATAAAGTGCATAGCTAATCCTTCATCGGTTGTTCTTTTAGAATGGTTGGGTATTTTAAATTCTCTATCTTATGAAGAGATCTCATTGGAGATCTTGGATTTTCAGGTTCTTCTGTTGCATACCAAGGATGTGGTTCTATAGACAAACCACAAGGTGGAAGAGGATACTTGAGAAGCGAAAAAGGACATAAAGTCCAAGTATCCTTATTTGTTTTCCAATCTGAATATTCATGCTTAAGGTATGTGTTCTTCATAACATCCATATTTTCTGGTTTATTTTTAAGGGAAGGTTGATTTCTTTACATTTTGTTTTCTAAATTGGATAAAGGTTAGTTTAATGTGTTACAATGTGTAAATAATGTTTGTGATACTTAGTTCCATCATTCGGGGAAGAATGATCCAACTGGGGGAGAATTGAAACACCCAAGGTTCTGGTCCTTAAAAGTTTCTTAGGTTTTGAGCTTACAGGATATCATAAGACTAGAGGGTACTGGTCATATGTTAGCGTATAGTTTAGGGTCCCCCTCTCGTATGTTAATTAGTATGGATTAGATGGTTTTTGTCTAAGGTACAGATATATCATACTAGTCATATGTTAGGGTATAAGTGGTATGATGTTAAGTCGTATGAATCCCTATATCAAGCCTTGGGGATTCTATTCCACCTATGGTATGGGTTAAGGGTACCTGTCGTATGCTTGGGAGTGATTGGGGCTTGGTTGTCATACGTTAGATAGTGTAGGAGGTCCAAGGGTTTTTGATGGTACGAGTGGTGAGTACCACTAATATGATAGCGTACGAATTCGATGGTGTAGTCATACCCTCCTGGGGGAAATTTATACAATTTAAGTTTGGGGTATTCTGAACTTTTCCCCACTTAACCCCCTTATGACCCAACAACTAAAAACACGCTTGGGGCATTATTTACCCTATTATTCAAATCAAAAACACTCTAAACTCTCTCCAATCTCTCTTAAAGCTCTTGGGTTAAGCAAAAGCTAGGGTTTCTTTCAAGGTGGTCAATTAAGGCTATTAGAGGTGGCTTCTCTTCATTTTCTTCACAATCTAAGGCATGTTTATGAATTGTTTTCCTGGCATAAATTTTGATAATGTTTGGGTTTTGAATTATACTTTATGGGTTTTGGTTATAATGGTTGGTTATGGTTTTCCCTTGTCTTTTACTTATGGTTTTTAAATTATAAAGGTGGTTTAAACATGTGGTTGCACGGGATTGGTTGATTTCTACTTGGTTTGGATTTTTTAAACTATATGCTCTTAGTGTGTTTGTTAAAATGCTAATGAGAATGCTTTTGTCATATAGTTGGACTTTTAATGAAACTATTGCATGGTATAACTTGGAAGTAGAACTTACACTGGTTGTGATGGTTTTAAATGGCCAAATGTTAAGGTCTTAGTGTTCATGGTTTTTTTTTAATTGAAAGCCTTGTAGGATACAGGAGAATCCCCCAAGCAAACTAAGTAATGAACATACTAGCGGAGTAAATGGGAATACCCCAAGTAAACTTAATAATGTAATCTATGGGTACATGTGAATCCTTTTTTTCTTAAAAGATTAGATAATGACATTGCTTGCAAGCTATAGCCGGTATAACAATACCACTTCTTATAGCCTTAGTTAATAATAAATGACGTGGTGGTTTGGTTATGTATTAATGGTTTTAATTGGGCAATAATGGCAGGGTATGATAGCTAACCTATAAGGTGTGTGTCTAATAGATGGACACTGGAAATTCATGTTTGCCTATGTGAGGATTGGACATGGCGACCATAGACTAAACTTATGGGGTAAACGGGAATCCCCTAAGTTACCCTTATATATATATATATATATATATCATGGAGAGATAAGGGCACATAGAAATCCCCTAATCCTATGGTATCTACAATTCGTGCGGCTACACACATCGGTGCTCGTTTAAGGGGTAGTACTGGACCCATATAGACCATCGATGGTTCTAGGATGGTTAAGCTACACATACCCAGGTTAATGGTTTTAATGGCATGCTAAACCTGGTTCCCTTTTTTCCGTAATGAATTATATATATATGAACGATTGTAGATGCATGTGGTTGTTTACTTGATTTTAAAGGTAGGCAATATTTTATCCTTTTCCTGACTACATGCTAGCATTGACCTGTAAACCCATCTTCGGGCGTTATATCCCCACGCAATGCAAAAACTGGCCACTCTACTTCTACTACTCAGTGATCAGGTTTGAGATCAGCTTGTGTTGGATTGAAGTGGTGAGCTTCTATACTCGGGAAAGCTTCATTTATTGTTATGGTTTTTTTTGAACACTTTGGTCATTTCATAGACTTTGGTTTTCGCTATGGTTGGGGGCATGTCCCAATCGAATATTATTTTACTTTCGGATAGAGGCTTTGTGGGACTACTATAATATGGAAGGTGTTGGTATTGGTATCAGCCATGGCATTAGTATTAGTATTGGGGCTAACACTGGTTGATTGAATTCGATCTATGATTGTTTCATTCTGTTTTGAATTATCTATATATACATATATATATAATATATATATATATATATATATATTGAAACTCATTTGATATGGGGTGTAGAGAGGTAATGGTGGGATATTGGGTGTGGTCTCTGGTCTAGGTTAGGCTTGAGGCACCCAACATGATGAGGCTCAGGTTTGAGTCGTGTTAGGCGTGGGATCAGGGCATTCTGTGTCCTTCTTTGGATACCTTTGATTCGTGTGTCTACACGTACTTAGGCCCTTTCAACAGGGGGAATTGAACCCATATAGCCCGATGGTGTTTTATTATGACAATAGAGCTTTATAGTCTAGGTTCATCATTTTAAACCTCATGCTAAACCTTGTTTCCAAACCCAAATATTATATATATATATATATGTATGTATGTATATGCATATAGGTGAACAGGTGCATTAATTTCTAAATGGTGACATTACTTTATCCCCTTATCACTGAGTTACATAATAGAGCTCACCCCATGAACCATCCAAGAACCTTCATTTTCTCCTAGTGTAGGGACTGAAGGCACTTCTTCTACCCCCTGTGCAGAGTTAGGTGGATTAACAGGTTGGTCGAGCTATTTTAAGTGGCGAGCTTCCATACTCCCAAATGTCATCATTTCATAGACCATTTCCTTATGTCACATACTATCTCTTGAGTTCTTTTATGGCTATAGTTGGGGGCATGTCCCTACTTAGATTGGACTTCAGTTTTTCCTTAGAGACATTTGTAGACAAGATTGTCGGAGTGGATGTTATTAGCTCTTAGAGCATGTTTTGATGATTACATTATTAATCTTATCATGTCTGTATATTTTGTTTGTTTGTTGGGTTATATTTTAGAGAGGCGATGGGGATAGTCTCTATCCCTTGGTGGGCTTAAGATACCCGTCACGACTAGGCCAGCATTTGGGTCATGACATACGGTCACCATCAAGAATAAGTACCCCAACCTTGGAATTTATGACTTATTCGACCGGCTTCAAGGTGACCGTTGGATTTTTAAGATTGGTATTAGGCCAGGATATCATTAGTTGAAGGACAAGGAATGTGATATTTTGAAAACTACATTCAAAATGCATTATGGTCACTTTGGGTTTGTTGTTATGTCATTTGGTCTAAAAAATGCTCCTGCAACCTTTATAAATTTTATTAACAGGGTTTTCAAGAAGTATTGGGACATGTTTGTCACCGTCTTCATTGATGACATGTTAATTCTAAGAGTAAGGATTCGCATGCAGATTATTTGAGAATAGTGCTATAGACCCTTATTGATCAATAGTTTCATACAAAGTTTACTAAGTGTGAGTGTTGGTTGGCATCGATTACCTTTATGGGGTATGTGATTTTAGTTGTAGGCATTCATGTACACACTTTGAAAACAGATGCGGTGAAGGGTTAGACTATGCCCATTAATCCATCTAATATTACGAGCTTTATGGGTTTAGCTGATTACTAGAGAAAATTTGTTGAGGGTTTTTCCTCAATAATTGTACCATTGACCAAGCTGACAAAAAAGAAAATGAATTTTATATGGTTAGATAAATACAAGAAGAGCTTTTAATAATTGAAGGATAGATTGACTTATGCACCAGTGCTAGTTTTGCCAGATGGATTAGATAGAATTTTGGTTCACTGTAATGCCTTTAGAGTTTGTTTAAGTTGTTTTTTGATGAAAAATAGAAAAGTAATAGCTTATGCATCTTGAAAACTTAAATACCTTGTGATTTACTATCCAACTTATATTTTTGTGTTAGCAGTTGTTCTATATGCTTTGATAATTTAGAGATACTACTTGTATGGTGTGAATGTTGATATTTTCAACCGTTCATAAGAGCCTTCAGTATTTGTTTATGCAGAAGAAGTTAAATATTCATTGGAGAAGATAGTTGGAGTTGCTAAAAGATAATGACAGGAACATGCTCCACCATTCGATTAAAGCAAATTAGTAGTTGACGTGTTGTGCAAGTTATCTATGGACAGTGTAGCCCATGTGGAAAAGAGGAAGAATGAATTGTCCAAGGAGGTGCATATATTAGCCCGATTAGGAGTTTTTTTGCTGGACATGGATGGTGTTGGTGTAGTGGTTCAACATAGATTTGAGTCATACTTAGTGGTAGAAGTGAAACAAAAATAGCGTAATAATCCCATACTTAGAAATATAATGAAAGTAGCTCAGCACTAAAAGGTTAAGGTTTTCTATTGGGGGAGATAGTGCCATCTTTATCAAGGTCGGTTTTGTGTTCCTAGTGTTGATGGGTTGAGACAAAAGGTATTAGCGAAAGCCAATAGTTCTAAGTATTTGATTCACACTAGTTGAACAAAGATGTACCAAGACCGGTGAGAAGTTTATTGAAGGAATTGTATGAAGAGAGACATAGAAGTGTTTATGTCTAAGTGTCCCGAATGTTAGAAACTTAAGGTTTAGCATCGAAGGCCTAGAGGTATGCTTCAGAATATTGGCATATCCACTTGGAAACGGTAGTTCATTATAGGACTTCCTCGCAATAGACGTCAGCATGATTCAATTTGGGTTATCGTGGATTGAAAGACAAAGTGAACCTTTTCTTGTCAGTTAAGACCTCTGATACAATAGAAGATTATGCTAAGCTCTATCTTCGCAAGTTAGTAAGGCTCAATGAAATTCTCTTGTCCATTATTTTAGACCGAGGTACATAATTCACATCACATATTTGGCAACCGTTTCAAAGAGGCCTAGGTACAAAGGTGAATCTTAGTATCGCTTTTCAACCACAAATAGATGTCCACATAGAGAGTACTATTCAACTTTAGAATATATATTGAGAGCCTATGTGATTGAATTCAAAGAAAATTGGGATGATAGTCTACCTTTAATTAATTTTGCCAATAACAATGGTTACCATGCTAGTATTCATATGGCTATGTACGAATCATTGTACGGGCGTAGGTATAGATCACCTTTAAATTGGTTCAAAGTTGGTGAGCTGACTTTTATAGGCCGGGATTCTGTTCTCAAATCTATAGAGAAGGTTAAGTTGAATCGTGAGATACTGAAAACTACTTCAAGTCATCAGAAGTCATATGTAGATATGAGGAGGAGAGAGCTAAAGTTTAAGGTAGGTGATTGTGTCTTTTTAAAAGTGTCACCCATAAAGGGGGTGATGATATTTTGTAGGAAAGGAAAACTCAGTCCCTGTTATATCGGTCCTTATGAGATAGTAATGTATGTTGGAGAAGTTGCCTATGAGTTAGACCTTTCATCGGAATTAGTCATTGTTCATCCGGTCTTTTATGTGTCAATGTTAAAGAAGTGCATTGGACACCCATCTTTGGTTGTAGATATAGAGGGTATTGCAGTGAAAGATAACTCGTCCTATGAGGAGATTCTAGTTCAAATCCTTGATTCACAAGTTCAAAGGTTAAGGAATAAACAAGTAGATTCAGTGAAAGTTTTATGGGGGAACCAGATGGTTAAGGGAGCGACATGGGAAGTAGAGGTATACATGATGAGTCGATATCCTCATTTATTCACTTTTACAATAGATTTAGGTTGAGGTAAGGAATCTCTTCTCATCTCTTCTATTCATCAATATCCTTATTCTTACCTTATGGAGTTTATTACTAATGAGTCATTTAGATGTAAGTTCCATTTTGAGGTGAATAATTTCAGTTTAAGAGTAAGATCTTCATATCTTAGACTATCAAACCCATGAGATAGTTCTTTCCCCATCTCAACCTTCATTCAACAATGAATGATCCAAATGGGAAGATAATGTTAAACCCCATGATTTCAACATTTTTGTCTTGTAGCTCCTTCGCATTTTATTGCAACTTATAAATTGAATATGATGGGAAATGATAGTACGACCATTAGAAAGTATTTCTAAATTTTTAGAATGGATTTTGGTACATTCTGAAATATCAAAATAGTAAGGGTCAGCATTTAGGGCGTGCCTAGAGGTATGGCACACCCTTATCCAAAAAACAAGTGGCCTAGTGTGATAAAGACATGTCACGCCGATTGGTTTCTGTGATAAGGGCATGCCACGCCCTTGGTGTGGGGCTATATGGGCGTGCCATGCCCAAGGGTGAAGAAATACCAGATTTTGATTTTTCTTGAAATCTTTTGACAGCTTCGTCGTCTTTTACCTCTTAAATGAACCTATAACCATACAAAACCCATTTCCCCATGCTCGTAAAACATTATACACGATTCACCTCCTCCAAAAATTGTCATGGATACAAAAGCGGAATTTTCTTTAAAATTTCAAGCTTACAAGTTCTAATTAAAGCTTCTCTCGAGGAAATTCATCAAGCTCAATTATTTGGGGTTTGAACAAGGATATTATTCCGTCCTTATGTCCAAAATTTTGATTTCTACTTCAATAGTTTATTTACTATGGTTCATGCCCACTTTTACTATGCTTAAGATTATGATGTTTTCTCATGAATTAAGTCTTACTTATTTCAAGATTACACGTTTAATTATTTTTATATTCATGAAAGTGATCTTATAGATTGAGTTTAATATTTTGACATGAAACTCCAATTAGTTGATAAAAGATTACTATTTTAGCATTATGTACTCTATTTATAAGAAGTTCAAAACTTACTAGTTAAAGTTACAAAAGTAGTACAGCATGATCAAAGTTTAATTTCTTATTTATGATTTCAGACATGATATGAAGTTTACATAAGAAATCAAGATTTTGAGAAATAAACAAAAAGAATATTGTGTTTTCAAATTTACCAACTTATATGCATATTTTAAGGTGAACTTCATAGATATAATACGAGCAAGAGTATGAATTTTTGAATAGTACCTAGCACCGAGTAGCGAAGATTTAGCATACCCTAGTTACATAAACTATGTGCCATCATAGGTTATATTCATCTTGTCCAAATGGGCACGTCATATATTATTTAGCTTGTCCAAATGAACATATGCAGATGGTCACCCCTGTTAGGCTTCATACCTTGGCACGATTTATTAGGACTTTTAATGAGGGTTTTATCCATCGAACTCCTTGTTACTCACATGGCTTATGTCAGCTATGAGAATCTCCCACAGAAGTAAAAATTTTAGAAATTAAGTGTAATGACTCACAAGATTTATTTAGATGTTGTTTTATAATTTATGATTATGTTACTTTCAGTTTTATTCATGATCCAGGTGAGTCTACCTATACATAGCTTGCATATTTTATGAGTATGTTCAGCTACATTTTTACTTATTGAATTCATCCCCATATACTCAGTACATTCCAAAAGTGCTGACTATATATATATATATGTGTGTGTGTGTGTGTGTGGCTACATTATTTCATAATATAGGTTCTAGTGTTTGTCCCAGCTATGGGACTATCCACAATCACCATCTCCTACATTCAGCCAGTTGGTGCATCCTCATAGTTCAAGGGCAAGAGTTATGTGTTTCTAGATGCTTATTGTCACTAGTTCAGATGTTATGATTTCATTTAGGGTTAGCTCGGATCTATCCCAATGTCTCTTCAGTTCTAGGTATAGGCTTGTCAAGACTAGTTAAACGATGTATTTTCTTTCAAATACTCATAGTTTGAATGATGTTAAGTTGCATTGTTTTTTTGAGATTGTTCATCCATTTGAATTGGGTTTATAATTTCCTTCAATTACCGCTCATGTCCAAAACCTACTTTTTTATTGTTCAGTGTTAAACAAATATCACGGGTTGGTTTAGAGCTACTTGTAGTCCTAAGCACAGTGTAACGTTTATCCTGTATTCTTAGGGCATTATACATATATATACATATATATATATATATATATATATATATGCGTGTCTGTATGTATGTATGTATAGATTTTAATATTTTGAGAATATAATGCTTGAAAATTATCCTTATTGATAACTCTAGATTCAAATCTAATGTCTATGTATATATTTGGATACATAAAATATTAGGTTTGGAATATAACTTCTAATAACATACACTATTATTTAACATTTTTTCATAAAAATTTCAATTGGATCAAACGAAATTTTCTGCCAAAATCTAGAAGATAGCTTTCAAAAATCATTCATTAAACAACCATTTAAAAAAGAACCAGCTTTGTAAATTTTGCTTAACCTCAACTCTTCTTCCACATACAGAAATTAAATTAACGAATAAAATATAATATAAAAAATCCATCACTAGTCAACAATTATTCTACATTTTATAATACAAATCTTACAACTTCAAGCCTACTCAGTTTGTTCCTTACTTATTACTTTTAGTATTGCCTTAAAAGAAAAATCTATCAAAAAAAGGGAGAAATATATATATATATATATATATATATCAAAGTAAAATATAAATAAATATTACTTACCAAAAGCTGGATTCAGCGTAATTTGACGTAAGAAAGGATCCACTGGTAGACCATTTTCAGCATAGATTGGATCATATAGACTGTTACAAATTGACCCTCGCCATAAATTTTTCATTTAATGCGAAAAAAATAATATAAGCACCCACATATCCATCCACTCAATTTTGAAATAAACTAATAAAAAATAATAATATATAAAATGAAACAAAGAAAGTATATGATTACGTTCTCTGTCGTTCTACCTCCATGGTACTTAGTGGAGCTTTTGGATGTTGGTGATTTGTCTCTATGTGTCCGCACTCAATCACTTCGGTCTGCATTTATTTTATAAAATTATGTAAAGATAATATAAATATTTTATGATGTACTGTTGAATAATTTTAAAAACTAAATATTTTTACTTTAATATATTACTTTTTTAAAAATAAAAATAGTCGACAAGTTAATTTTTTGAACCATTAAATATAAATTAGGGATTAACCATATACTCATGAATGTTAAAATGATCCACAAAATTATCGTGGCAGTCTTCCTCGTCTGTAACTTGCCCACATTTATGCAACATAAAAATGTACATTTGTTCAATAATTTAACAAATTTTTTATGGTACTTTGATCATTTCAGATTTTTTAGTAGAATTCGACTTAGCGCAAAAATTTTAGAAGCAGAAAGAAGATCCTTACAAATTATGATTGTACATATGTTTTAATATTTATGTGATTAATAATTTTTGATCTTATAGACTTAAATACATCATTATGTTTATGTGATTATAAAAACTTCTTATTAATTAAGGACAAATTGAAAGTTAGAATCAATTATTTCAAATAAAAATATGTCAATTGTTTGAATGAACTAATAACAAAATAATGTCACATAAATTAACACA